>NW_027367405.1:0-58513 GCF_046119375.1 Phyllobates terribilis | reverse complement strand
TTCCCTGGAGATGTTGAAGTGAAGACATAGTTTTCTAGTTTCTAGTCATGTGACATGATCATCCACTATCAAAATACCACATGTTCTCCTTCTTCACTTCAACTTGTACAATAAAAAAATCAAGACTTTTCGACCCAAGCAAGCTTAGCTTTTTGGATAGATCACTAGAAGAAGTAATGTTAGTGTTCTTATTAGGATTTTCTTTTACATAACAATGGTTAGAAACAACAGTTTTAGTACAGTCAACATTGTTCTCTTTTTAGACGAGTTGAGACTCTTCTTATTTTCATAGTCATGGATGACATATCTATTCTATCTACAATGCTAATAGAAAATATTGTAGTAAACGTGTCCACACTTCCCTTTCCCATGCCTAGAGGGTTCTTGCTTCTTTAGCTAGCTTACTTCTCCAGTCTTTCCACTTCGTGCTTGCTTGATGTACATGGAATGATCAAGTTGACCATCAAACCACTTCATTGCCTTTATGGAGCTCTTTGTTGATGAAGAAGAGGTCTTCTCCATGGGGTTTTTCTCAAGAACATTGATCTTCTTTTTTAGGAACACCGTTCTTCCTTTCGAGGTCTGGAGAGCTAGGCTTAAGCTTTCATTCTTACAAGCAACCTCTTCACAAATTTTCTCATTATCACTCTGCTCTTCTCTGCTGTTCTTAATAGGACCATGATATCCCAATCCATACCATTTTTGACAAAGACAATTTGATTTGCAGTTTTCTCATTTATAGAGAATGACATATCTTATAGTTTGCATTTAATATTTTCAAGTAAATATTTTGAAGAACTAGAATCAATATCATGAATATGTGCCATAACCTTGCAAATTTCACAAGGCATAGAGGTTTATGATAATAGATTTTCCTTTTCTGCAAGTGTTCTCTTAGAATATGACAGGTATGCTTCTAATTATTACACCTGCTTACTCAAGTGAGCGTTCTAAGCATTTAGGCATCCAATTTCATCTTCATAATCAGCTAATCTTTATTCAAGTTCACCATGATCTTTTCCAAGCTTCTTAATGATTTTAATCATCTTTTTCTTATCACATTCATTTTGATGTTCAAGGGGTAATTAGAGACTACCTTAGAAGTTTCAGACTCAAAGTCATATCTTCTTTCCATGAGACAATTGCCAAGGCCAGATCCATTTAAGTTGATCCCTTCCTCAGAATCAGAAACCTATGAGCTTTTCTCTCCATCTTCTCATATTCAAAAGTTTTGGGATAGTTCCTTGGTAGATGTCCCTTCTCCTTTCATAAGAAATATATAACCTCTTTCAAATCTTTCTTGGAAAATCTTAGTTTGAACTTCCTCTCGTAGAACTGCTTTTTCATGTGTTCCGTAAACAATGCAGTTATCTTGTTATCATCTTCCTCCTCATTAGAACACTAATCTTCTATCTCAACCTTAGAAAGAGCTTTGGAAATCTTAGCACGATCTTCAGCGCTAATCATTTTTCAATTTGTTTGGAGAGATTGACTTTGTTCTTTACTGCTTCATCGACTACAAGTTTTTCGAAGATTTGAACAAGAGAAAGGTTGAGGGATCCATGGGTATTCCCCATTTTTCCTTTACGAAGGAAAACTTCTATGTTAGGCAACATACAATGACAAGGGCTTTTGGGTTTCTCTTTAAGCACGACCCCGGTGCTAGTGAGTTTGGAACACAGTCTCTGAAATTTTGAGTAATACTCACACACTGACTTCGTTCCCTCCATCTTGAAGTAACGGTAATCACTTTGAAATTGAAACTTCTTCCTTGCTTTGATTTTAATGATTCCTTATTACATTTCCTTCAAGGCATTTCACATGTCACGAGTATTGTAGATATGAAGCACCTTGTCCATGTCCTCTCTGGTGAGACCATTGAGAATGTACTACCTCACCTTGGCGTCTTCTCTATCATGGTGTAGTTAGTGGGAATCCGTTGATCTTCTGGGTTTTTTTAGATCCACAAAACCATTCCAATTGATGATAATGCGCCAGCATTGATATTCGTTGGTGCTGATTTAGCTTTCCATTGTTCTCTCCTATCATTCTTCTTTTTCGGCCTTCCTCGGGTGAGGCTTGTTGGTTGAGTTACCAAGGAAGAACTCGTCATTGTGAGACATTTCTTGTCAGTAGACACACAAATTGGAGCCTTTCTCTAATACCAATTCTTGGACCTAATCTGTCTAAGTAAATCTAAGAAGCAAGTGTTTGTTCCTTAGATGCGAAAATTACAAATAAACTCACAAGGAACAATTCTTTACAAGTGGAACCTTTTACAACCAACTAGTTGTGTAGGAGAAAACCCACCACTTTTCTCTCGAAAAGATTTGAAACCATGCTTATATTGATAGATGAGATTACAATGAGTAGTTTCACACTCATTTATGTCTAACCCTCAGACTTCCTAATTTTCTAACACTATCAACAATAACTCTCGCACGTTTTCTACCATTCTCTAAAACAAGGACACTCGACCAAATCTTCATTTGTCTCTCTTTTACATTGGAAATTTGATAACTGAATGGATGGTGAATAGTCCTATTTGAATGTTGTAAGAACTTAGTCTTGAAGCTTTTAATTTAGGCTCCATGATTAGCATCCTTGATTAGTTTATTTCCATAATGGTATCAAGTCAACAATACTTCAATCAATCATAAATGGAAACACATGACAATACACATATACATGTTATTCACTTATCCTAAAGCTTTCCATAATCATGGTACATTGAATCTCCTACAAAAAATCAAAGCTCAAACGTAACTATCAAGAGACATGGTGTTCTCTTGCGTTAGCATTTCATCTTCACTTAGATAGAGGTGTTCTTTAGAATCCATTTGATCATTACTCCATGAAGTGCGCGTAGATGGGAACACCAACGAAGAACCATGCTTGCGTTGTCACTATGAAGACGCTTTCTGTTTTTCTCAATAGTATAGTGTTCTGTAACACTTGAACACATGTTTTTCTTCAATCTCTACTTCTTCAATGTTGAGGCATGTAATCTGAATTATTGTGCAAGCAAGATAAACTTGATATACTGTGAGATAACAATTTTTCATAATAAAAACACGGAGAAAAAAGTATTGCATATTAAAGGGACAAAACATTGTTCTTTTTAACAGAACACTATTCACTGGACACGAGGCAAGGCGTATACGGCACGGGGAGTGCTGGTTGATGCTTGGAAGATTTTCCTTCTCCGTTGCAACTGAACATTCCATCACGTTGGAAAAAGCTGGATATGGGATGGGCCACAAAATGTGGGGCGCGACATAAAAGGCATGGATCGTTGCCACCACTATCTCGACTCTTCACTCTTGGAAACTACACTTCTCCTTGATATATGTGCAAGACCTCCATTCTTTAGTTCCTAATGATAGATTAACTTTGTACTCCTCTAAATGCATGTAAAAACCCTCAAATAGTCGATCTGCTCATTTCTGGATTGGGTAATCACATAGTTGAGAACCACTAAGCAAGTTGAATCCCAAGGATCTCACTAAATTGACGTTCTGAACTTTGACATGGTCATGGAGGTTGATGTTTCTGACCCCAGTATAGGATCTAGTGCTCTTGTCTCTGAAGAAAATGTTGCTTTCCTGGATATGTTGAAGTGAAGACATAGTTTTCATGTTTCCAGTCATGTGGCACGAGCATCCACTATCAAAATACCACATGTTCTCCTTCTTCACTTCAACTTGCACAAAAAAAAATCAAGACTTTTTAACGCAAGCAAGCTTAGCTTTTTTGGATGGATCACTAGAAGAAGTAATGTTAGTGTTCTTATTAGGATTTTCTTTTACAAAACAATGGTTAGAAACGACAATTTTAGTATTATCAACATTGTTCTCTTTTTTAGACTAGTTGAGACTCTTCTCCTTTTTACATTCATGGATGACATGTCTATTCTATCTACAATGCTAACAGACAATATTGTACTAAACATGTCTATAATTCCCTTTTCCATGTATAGAGGGTTCTTGCTTCTTTAGCTAGCTTACTTCTCTAGTGTTTCCACTTTGTGCTTGCTTGATGTACATGGAATTAGTACGCTGACCATCAAACCACTGCTTTGCCTTTATGGATCTCTTTGTTGATGAAGAAGAGGTCTTCTCCATGGGGCTTTTCTCAAGAACATTGATCTTCTCTTCTAGGAACACCGTTCTGCCTTTCGAGGTCTGGAGAGATAGGCTTAAGCTTTCATTCTTACAAGCCAACTCTTCACAAATTTTCAAATTATCACTCTTCTCTTCCCTGTTGTTCTTAATAGGACCATTATAACCCAATCCATACCATTGTTTGACAAAGACGATTTAATTTGCAGTTTTCTCATTTATAGAGAATGGCAGATCTTACAGTTTGCATATAATATTTTCAAGTAAATAATTTGAAGAACTAGAATCAATATCATGAATAGGTTCTTTAACCTTGTAAATTTCACACGGCATAGAAGTTCATGAATAGGTTCTTTAAGTTGATGCCTTCCTAAGAATCCGAACCCTATGAGCTTTTGACTCCATCTTCTCATATTAAGAAGTGTTGGGTGAGTTCCTTGCTAGATGTCCCTTCTCCTTTCATTGGAAACATATAACCTCTTTCAAATCTTTCCTGGAAAATCTTGGTTTGAACTTCCTCTCGTAGAACTGCTTTTTCATGTGTTTCATTAACAAAGCAGTCATCTTGTCCGCACCTCATCTTCCTCCTCATTAGAACAGTCGCCTTCTATCTCAACCTTGGAAAAACATTTTGAAATCTTAGCATCGATCTTCAGCGAGACTCATTTTTCAATTTTTTTTGTAGAGATTGACCTTGCTCTTTACTGCTTCATCGACTACAAGTTTTCCGAAAATTTGAACAAGAGAAATGTTAAGGGCTCCATGGATATTCCCCATTATTCCTTTTACTAAGGAAACTTCTATGTCAGACAATTGGCAATGACAAGGGCTTTTGGGTTCTCTTCAAGCACGAACCCTATGCTAGTGAGTTTGATACACAGTCTCTGAAACCCTGAGTAATACTCACGGACTGACTCTGTTCCATCCATCTTGAAGTAATGCTAATCACTCTGAAATTGAAACTTCTTTCTTGCTTTTATAATAGTGATTCCTTCAAGAATTTCCTTCAAGAAAGTTCACATGTCACTAGTATTGTAGATGTGAAGCACCTTGTCCATGTCCTCTCTGGTGAGACCGTTGAGAATGTACTACCTCACCTTGGCGTCTTCTCTATCATGGTATAGTCAGTGGGAGTCCGTTGATCTTTTGGTTTTGTAAGATCCACAACACCGTTACCATTGATGATAATGCGCCATCATTGATAGTCGTTGGTGCTGATTTATCTTTCCATTGTTCTCTCCTATCATTCTTCTTCTCCGGCCTTCCTTGGGTGAGGCTTGTTGGTTGAGATACCAAGGAAGAACTGGTCGTTGTGAGACAATTCTTGTCACTAGACACACAAATTTGAGCTTTCTCTGATACCAATTCTTGGACCTAATGTGTCTAAGTAAATCTAAGAAACAAGTGTTTGTTCCTTAGATGCGAAAATTACAAATAAACTCACAAGGAACAATTTTCTTTACAGTGGGTACCTTTTACAACCAACTAGTTGTGTAGGAGAAAACCCACTACTTTTCTCTCGAAATGATTTTGAAACCATGCTTATATTGATAGATGATATTACAACGAGTAGGAGCACACTCATTTATGTCCAACCCTCAGACTTCCTAATTTTCTAACACTCTCAGCAATAACTCTCACAGGTTTTCTACCATTCTCTAAAACAAGGACACTCAACCAAATCTTATTTTCTCTCTCTTTTACAACGGAAATTTGATAAACTCAATGGGGGTGAATATTCCTATTTGAATGTATCAGGAACTTAGTCTTCAAGCTTTTAATTTAGGCTCCATGATTAGCATACTTGATTTTATTTTAATTCCATAATGGGATCAAGTCAACAATGCTTCAATCAATCATAAATGGAAACACATGACAATACACATATACATGTTATTTACTTATCCTAAAGCTTTCCATAATCACGGTACATTGAATCTCCTACAAAAATTTAAAAGCTCAAACGTAACCACCAAGAGAAATGGTGTTCTCTTGCGTTAGTGTTTCATCTTCACTTAGATAGAGGTGTTCTTTATAATCCACTTGATCCTTACTTCATGAAGTGCGTGTGGATGGGAACACCAAAGAAGAACCATGCTTGTCTCGTCACTATGAAGACGCTTTTTATTTTTCTCAACAGTATAATCTTCTCTAAAACTTGAACACATGTTTTTCTTCAATCTCTACTTCTTCAATGATGAGGCATGTAATCTGAATTATTGTACAAGAAAGATAAACTTGATATACTGTGAGATAACAATTTTTTCATAATAAAAACACGGATAAAGAAAGTATTGCATATTAAATGGACAGAACATTGTTCTCTAGAATCACAATACTAATCCACAATTCCACTGGGCCCCGCATCCAGTGAACAGAAAACTGTTCTCTGGACACGAGGCAAGGCGTACACGACACGTGGAGTGGTGGTTGAAGCTGGTAAGATTTTCCTTTTGCAATGCAACTAAACATTCCATCATGTTGGAAAAGGCTGGATCTGGGCTGGGCCACTAAATGTGGGGCGCAACATAAAAGGCACGGATCGTTGCCACCAATATATCGACTCTTCACTCTTGGCAACTACAGTTCTACTTGATATATGTGCAAGACCTCCATTCTTTAGTTACTAATGACATATCAACTTTGTACTCCTCTAAATGTGGGTAAAAACCCTCAAATAGTTGATCTTCTCATCTCTGGATTGGGTAATCACAACTTTATTAATGTAGATCATAACTTCTCTGAATGTGTGCTAAATCTTGTAAATTTAACCATTGTGATTGGATCACATCAAATCCCTCCATACTTAGACCTTTACTCGTCCCGAGTAAACAAGAACTCCACTCTCTCCATGTAACGTAAAAGGTCCCATAAAGTACGAATGAATATGACTCCACAATATCCAAAAACTTGTAATAATAATCCTCTAGGTGAAACCAAAACTGAGATAGATGTGAATAGACAATGAAAGCAAAGCCAATACCTCTATGTAGCTCCCGAACATCAAATCTTAAACTCCTCCTTATAACCCTCTTCTTATATCACCTCGCCAAAATGAAGAAACATATACATCATTTTTTTCCTCTCATTTTTCCTATCCGTAATTTCAGGATTTCACATAGCCATTCCTCTTCTTGTAGGCTCACATAATCTCACATCTCTCATACCCTCATATTGCACCATTCTATACGGGTCAGGATACCTGCTTACTTCATGAATCTCCCCGTAGGAATTTTGAATCATCCCATGATTTTGATTGTCGTTTTCATTTTGTGGATTATGTATTATTTTGTTTTTATTTTACTTTTTTATAAACAAATACTATATATATAGACTCAATAAACTCCAAACTGTAAAAAATATAGTCATAATTATGAATTCAAATGTTGACTCGGCTTCTGTGGGCAGATCATCTCTAGTACTCATGGAACATATTGGACGTGCTCAATACAAAAGTCTTTGCTCTCACCTGAATCGTGGTTAGTGGTAGATTATGGAATGACACCGAGATAAAGGTTGTGAAACGTTAAGTTTGGTGACATGGAAGATAAAGATAGTGGGACACCGTCGGCGCTAGAAATGGTGTTATCCAAGGGAGGCGACGATGTTAGATATGTAGATAGAAAGTGTAAATAAATTGTGGACGTGATGATGAAACGGGAAGATGAATAAGTAGCTTGTGCCTCCACGCATTTCTTATGAATTTTATTATTTCCAAGCCTTTTCACTCTATTTTCGTAGACCATTTCGCTCTTCTCACTTTTCTTTTTCTATTTTTTCATGTATATATATTTCGTGCTCTCTTGAATGGTTTAGTGTAAGTAACTCCCACCATGGGGATGGTGGGTTGACCTTGTGGAAACTTGAAATGTCTTCTTCGTACCTGCAAGTTAGTCCATACACCTAAAACAATCAAGATAAATAAGCCTAAACTATTCTAAATGTTTGATTGTACTAAAATAACCTAGCCAAACTATTCTATAAAACAAAAAAGGTCTCCGGGTTGCCTCTTGCTCAATGCTTTGATTAATGTTGATGGCTTCAACATAGAAGTCCTTCTATCAACTACCCTGGTGGGCCGTACTCTCTTGGCCCTTGCCTTCTATTCTGTCTCCTTCCTCGTTTTCTCCTGGGCCGTCTCTGTATAGTCTTAAGACTTCGACCATTTGGCTCTGGCTCCTCTTTCTTGATCTCGACTCCCCCCTAATTAGGCGGGTTACACAGTACTCTTTCTACTTCTTCATCATGAGATTCATCAAAAATAACAATCGACTTTTTATCGTCTCTGGTAAATAGTGTGTGGCCACTTTCCAAATCATCAAGCAAGTCATCATCATACATCCAATTATTATCATTTTAATTTAATTGACTATGCTCATCACTACTATTCTCTGTCCTCACGTACTTCAATATATTGAACAACAATTTTGGCATCTCTTTGACTAGTCTTTATTCCATTTTCGTCCTCAAGTTAGTAATAGTCACAAATAGCCCTATCATCTAGATTATAATTTGAGAAGGGGGGTGATAGATATGATCAGGATCGTCCCTATCATCCTCTCTCCCTTTCATTTTCCCGATTTGGCTTAGCAAGATCACCAAATATACTAAAAAGGGAAACTATCCTTTTGGCCTCCTGTTCATTGGCTATAAAGCCAATCTCATCCTCTTAAAGGTAATACTAATCTATGTGATTTATATGATTATGTTCATTATCAGTATTAGTATAGTAATGCTCATGATCATCAGAATCATATGGCTCTTTACTAATAAGATTGAAATACACAACCATAATCTCAACTTGTCGCTTACTCACAGTCATACCGGTTTCATCCGGCTCAGAATAAAACTAAGAGATATTATCTTGCTCGCTATCATGATTCGTTACTATAGCACCCCTTGTATATGTATACATCCTACCCGAGGAACTCTAAAAAGATGTAGTGACCCCATACAAGGAGTTGCAATCGATGGGCGTCAAGACACACACAAAAATCTCGAACTTGTTCTTATCGGTCTCTATAGTCACTCATCTCTCTTTACCATCAATAATCATATACTAGCAGTCATCATAAGAGGTCTACCGAAAATGATAGGAGAAAATATATTGCTAGGTATATATAGTACCTAGAAATCTGCAGGGAAGGTGAGACACTTCACCTTTACCAGTACATATGTTAGTTTAAGCGTGATTTGCTTAAACGTTCCACTTGTTTTGATGATGATAAACACAACACTTGATGTCCTTTGTGTGTGATGAGCTTTCCAAGAATAGCTTTTGTAGCTAGAAGAATAGATTTGATTTCAAGCAGGAACGCTAGAGACTAGCTTTGGGCCTTGCGGTAAAAGCGAGTCTTGCAAAGGCAGTCACGAAGAAAGTATGAAGAAAAGAATTAATTTCCGATTGAAGTATGTTGAAGGCATATGACTATCATAGAGCAAAGAGAGTGTCTACGAGCTAGTGAATCGTTTGCTTAAATATCTGAGTATATACGAGTGTATCCGAGTAAAGTGAAATTTGTCCAAGATAGTAATCATGCACCGGCGTGTAGATCATTCGGGCCAGGCGAAGGGAAAGACGTGAAGACAAGGATAGGATGAATGGGTTTCTACCGATGGATAGTGAGGAGCGTGAATCGCTAAGATGGACGAATAAGAAGCATAAGAGTGGTGTGAAGAGGATCTCCATTGTGGACAAGTTTGTTACGAGTTTGTTGCTCAAGATAAGAAGTGAAATGTGTGGTTGAATCTGTTGAAGCTACTTAGTGAAGTGGTCGCACGGATTGCCAACGTGTTATTCTTTGTTGTACTATTGTATAGGTTTTCCTTTCTTGGAGAATAAGTTAGGAATTATATAAATAGGTTTAATAGATAAATTGTTAGTTCACATACTTAAGAACCTCGTAGAGGAGAAAAAGTCTAGCTCGCTTAGGAGAAGCAACCCAGAGAGAAACACAAAAGGATCGAAAAACTAGGAGAGTGAGTACGGTTGAATGTTTAGGGTACGAAGTTAGTGATCTCAGGAGGGGGCGAGCGTCAACACACCTTGAAAGAAACGAGAGGAGGATAATTTTTATATGGATGAAGAGTGATTGTATTAAGTGGAGAGTTGTAAGTGATTCTAATTATCCATTTGATATAATCAATATAGTGGTGAGTTTCATGGCGGGCTTGAGTTAAGACAAGGGTTCTCACCTTAACAAAATATCTTTGCATTTGATCTGAACTTACTATCTTACAATTCTAAGTTTGCATTGTGGAAATCCCTTAATTCCACATAGATAACATACTCGCTTTTATAGCTTGCTGTGTTTACAAAAGGGATTAGACTCGTTTTAAAGTGTTTTCAACATCCGCATTTATAAAACACTTAAGCTAGTCAATCGAGCTACTCTTTCATAAGAGTTAGTCGATTTAAGCTACTTTTTCTTATTCAGCATTGATTCATTTATACATATCTACTCGCTTAATAAGATCCATGTATACTAGCTTTCTAGTTCTTCTACATTGGGTATAAGAGTAAGTGAAATATTCTTTATCATACACTTAAGTTAGTTTCATAAATCCACAATTGGTATTAGAGCTCAGGTTGCTCATATGCATTGATTGATATATGTTATATATACTCTCTCTCATTTTGAATCATGGAGAACATGGAAATTGCTCTTGTTAGACTACTTAGGAAGATATTCAGAGAACGAGGCAGTTTCAAAACCAAAGAACAACCGGCAACACATTGTAACAAAGCCAATGGTGTTCTACCTCCAGATTCAAGATCGTACTCAAGATCAGAGTCCATGTGCATCAATTTTCTATGATATGGACACTCAACCAAGGATTTCATGAAGACAAAGTCTCCTTGTAAGAAGGTATTATGGGTAGATTCAAAAGAAGATCCAAAGTGTCAAGATACATGTCTAATAGTTGTCGATAACTCTGAGGCTGAAGAAGACTCTAAGGCAAACTCTTTAGACTTTGAGCTACTCCCTAAAGATACCCTTGTTGAGCTATTACGTGAGTTGGCCTTGGATCAAGAAGTTGTTCCTACTAAAGAGACATCCCAACATGAAGAACTTTGTGATTTAAAAGATCAAATAGATGAGTCAAATAACCGATTGTCTACAAAGCCTGCTCTTCTTACTAAATTTTGCGAGCTTTGTAATGACAATGGGTTAGCTTTTGTTCAAAGTAGTAACTAAACTATATCGATCATCATTGATGAAGTATTAACCAAGCTAGATGATCTAGTTACGTCTATGGAAGCCAAATCTGTTAACCAAACATTTTTTGTGAAAGCTAGACCAGGGTTAGGCTTCAACAATCATGATTCATTTGACTCGGGCACTTATTTATCTAGCGGGCTACATGATAAAATCGTTAAGCTAGACAAGGAACTTCACTCTTGCCGAGCACAAAAATCATACTTACAAATCAAAGTAAGTTTATAGGAGAAGAGACCAGCTCAGGGCAAACAATGGTATCACGGAGAGAAAGCGCATTTTATGCACATTAAGCAAGCACAATCTCCTCCAAACACTCAACACATTACACGATGAGAACCATTTCGCACTGATAAAGGAAAATATGGCTATATTCAATATAATCATTATTGTACTTAGTGCGAGAACAATGGTCACTCAAAGCATGAGTCTGAGAATTTAAAAGCACTTAAACAAAGGCCATATAATTCTGTTAAAACTAAATCTAAGGGTCAACTAAATCAAGCGAGTCTTTCAAAACACAAGCCTGGTCAAAGAGAGTCATCTAAGACTAAGTGTGTACGTACTAGGCCCTCACAGTCCAAGTACGGGCAAGCTAAGGCACAATAAAATTTACCTTCTAAAGGTAAATCCAATCAGGTGCTCGATCTTAATGATGAAAGATACTATGAGAAAAATCCCAAAACTGTGAAGATGAGTGTTCTACCTTCTAGTTCTGGTAATGATAATCCTAACCGCCCTACAATGCCAAAGCTTCATTGGGTCTCCAAAGCTTGATCTTACTTTTACATGCTTGGAATGAAGAGTAGGTGCTTAATGAGCAGACGTGGTTCAAGTGAAAGATCACTGCGGTCTGTATATACATAGTTCGAGCGAAAGATCACTATGTAATAGCCACGTAGTTTGAGTGAAAGATCACTACGTACAAGGGCTACTTCAGAAACTACTCTAAATTCCAAGCTACAAGAAGGAGATTTCTATTTCCTTCAAGATTGAACCGAATAGATCAAGCATGCATAAAAATATAATACACCTCTCCTTCATTCTTATTTTACAAGAGGTGTACATATTTGGAGGTGCTCTAGTATTTGTTTCTCAAAGCAAGTCTCCCTCAGTGTGTTAGCTAAATAGCGAGACTCAGATAGTTCAAGTGAGTCTTCAAGATTTTGAGCGACTCTTTATTTTTTCTTGTTGAACTATATCCAACAAAATGTCTATCAATGTTGGAAAGCTTATTAATGAGGTGAAGCTAATTCATGTACCAACATAGATCCAAATCGCTGACATTTTTACTAAAGCACTGAACCGGGTACCTTTCTTAAACCTACAACTTCATTTGGGCTTAATTTCTATCAATTATACCATTCATCCACTCGTCGTAAGTTCCTTTTGATTGGCTATGCTTATGCATACTAATTTGTCTTTGAGAACTTATGATGAGATGCGTTTTGATGATCTTTTCTTGTTAATTAGATATATCTAAACAAGAACAGACTAGTTTGATGAGTATATTGATGCAAACATGTTACTATCTTCTGCATCATCGCATCCTCTTCTTTACCTCTTATAAAAGTGGTGATCATCTTCTTGCCTTATTACATGCCTAAGAAATGATCCACTTCTAAGTATCCCTAAGCTGACTTTAGTGTTTCGCTTCCTGATTCCCTTGATAAACTCCACAATATGAAGTATATATTATTGTGACAAAAAGCCAGTATCCCATCTATATGCACATAATCATTACAAGCTATATCTGAGTGTGAGTGACCCCCCTATATTTGCATTATATCCCTCGTAGTCGCGCTTTGATATTCATGTTAAGATACTGTATCACATCTCAAGCGTGATCATACTTCTTCCGGTATAAGTAGCTAAGCACCAATTGACACAGCGAGTGAAGGATGAACTACCTCAAAGCCCAGCACAACTATTAATATCAACTGCTAATCAGGCAAGGTGAAATATGAAGACGTTACATCACGGCGATATTCAGAAATATCTTCTCCAGTCTCGCTTCACATATATTAGCTAGAGACCAGTGCCAAGCTACTCTTTATCATATGGCACCGAGACAAGAAAAGCCACTCAAAGCAAAATTCAAGTCTCTTAGTAAAAGCTGGTGAACATACTAAGGAAGAAGGTCATTTAAGTTGATACTCTTACTTGCTTTTTGTATATTCCTTGCGTGGCTATTTGATATATTCGTTAGGATCCTAGATACAAAAAGGTGTGAGGATTATTATATACATTTATAATATGACTTTGATTGACTTTAATGACTTGAGTGCTTCATGTTACAGTCTCGCTTACTTGCTCTTTGAATGACTATTCATGTTATCTGGTTTAAGCGTGACTAAGTATCTCACTTTTAGTTCACTTTGATGAATTATCTATGCCTTTTCAATGATTACAAAAGGGGAAAGAAAAACAGTTTGGGCATGTGAAGGATTCAGATAGAGTACTCTTTCTGTCATCGATATTGGGAAGAATTTATACCAGCTTGGTCAAGGGGGGATAAAGGTATACTTGCTAAGTGCCTTTAGCATGATTTGGAGATGATTTGGTAAATCTGTCAAGTATTAGTTTAATCTTCATTTTATATCTTAAGATTAACCGAGTTCATTTTCAAATGTATAAGCTTACACTGTTTAAGTTTTTGTCATCATCAAAAGGGGGGGAAATTGTTAGTTTAAGCATGAGTATCTTAAACGTTCCACTTGTTTTGATGATGATAAACACAACATTTGATGTCCTTTGGTTGTGATGAGCTTTCCAGGAATAGCTTTAGTAGCTAGAAGAATAGCTTTGATGTAAGCAGACACGCTAGAGACTAGCTTTGGGTCTTGCGATGAAAGCGAGTCTCGCAAAGGTAGTCATGAACAAAGTATGAAGAAATGAATTAATTTCTGAGTGAAATATGTTGAAGGCGAAGGACTAGCATAGAGCGAAGAGTGTCACTGTGAGCTAGTGAATCCTTTGATTCAATATCTGAGTATATATGAGTGTATATGATTAAAGTGAACTTTGTCCCAGATGGTAATCATGCACCAGCGTGTAGAGTATTTGGGCCATGCAAAGGGAAAGACGTGAAGCTAAGGATAG
Organism: Phyllobates terribilis; assembly: GCF_046119375.1. Taxonomy (NCBI): domain Eukaryota; kingdom Metazoa; phylum Chordata; class Amphibia; order Anura; family Dendrobatidae; genus Phyllobates; species Phyllobates terribilis. The sequence continues at coordinate 44,070 of NW_027367405.1, read as the reverse complement.
GATGAACGGGTTTCTACCTATGGATAGTGAGAAGCATGGATCGCCAAGCTGGACGAATAGGAAGCGTAAGAATGGTGTGAAGAGGATCTCCAGCATGGACAAGTTTGTTACAAGTTTGTTTCTCAAGAAAAGAAGTGACGTGTGTGGTTGAATCTGTTGAGGCTACTTAGTGGAGCGGTCACACGGATTTCCAACGTGTCATTCTTTGTTGTACTATTGTTTAGGTTTTCCTTTCTTGGAGAATAAGTTAGAAGTTCTATAAATAGGTGCAATATGTGAATTGTCATTGCATGAATTTGAGAACCTCATGTAGGAGAAAATGTCTAGCTCACTTAGGAGAAGAAACCTAGAGAGAAACACAAAAGGATCCCAAAAATAGGAGAGTGAGTACGGTTCAGTGCTTAGGGTAAGAATCTAGTGATCTCAGGAGGGAGCGAGTGCGTCAATACACCTTGAGAGCAACAAGAGGAGGATAACTCGTATACGGATGAAGAGTGATTGTATTGAGTGGCGATTCGTAAGTGATTGTAATTCTCTATTTGATATAATCAATATAGTGGTGAGTTTCATCCCGGGCTTGAGTTAAGCCAATGGTTCTAACCTTATCAAAATATCTTTGCATTTGAGTTGAACTTAGTATCCTACAATTCTAAGTTTGTATTGTGGAAAATCCCTTAATTCCACATATATAACATACTCGCTTTTATAGCTTGTTGTGCTTACAAATGGAATTAGACTCGCTTTAAAGTGTTTTCACCTTCCGCATTTATAAAACTCTTAATCTAGTCAATCGAGCTACTTAATAAGAGCTAGTTGATTCAAGCTACTCTTTCTTATTCAGTTGCGATTCATTTATACATATCTACTCGTTGAATTCGGTCCTTGTATACTAGCTCTCTAGCTCTTGTACATTGGGTATAGAAGTAAGTGTAATATTATTTAGCATACACTTAAGCTAGTTGTATAAATCCCCAACATTTTCAACTTGACCTAGCGGAAGGAATGTAGTACCATATGCTAACTGAGCTTGATGGTCTGTACTCATTAAGGGTTGGAGACTCATCGAATCATATAGTGAAGTAAAAATAACATTTACAAAAGATCCTAAGTCTAATATGACTGCATCTATATACTTTGAATTGATAAAGAAGCGGATAAAGAATGTACCCGGATCCTCGCACTAGATTGGAAGTGTTCTCTTTAGCTGCTCAGTCAATGTCGTGACCATTTTTTACTCCTCCTCACTTAGAATCTAGATTTTTTTCCTGTTTGGTAGAGCTATATTTGAGACGTGCTTTGGGTGGAAACAAAAACGCATGAAATATCTACGGCAAACCGGTCAGCGCGGGGCACGTCTTTTTTGTTGCGGGTTGCGGTGGTGTCGTAATTCTTCTCCTTCACGATATTCTTGTCTTGGAGCTCTTGGGGTTTGTCATAATTGGATGCGTGGGGCACGACCATAATGGCACGAGTCACGGCCTCGACGAGTTTTTCTGGATTTGCAAAATTCTCATTGCTTGTTTTGGTGTCCTCTCACATTCATAAACTTCGGGCGCATTTCTCCTTACCATGGTCGCATCTTTCCTACCGTGGGGAATAATTTTGGCGAGCGCTTAAATTTCTCGCTTAGCCTGTGTATACGAAGCCATTCTATCTTTTTGGACCTCTAAGAATGATGATCGTGGGACGCGTCTTTTTGGTCACGATTCGCGGTGAGTTGGTTCCAATTACACAAAATTCAGTGTCCTTTTTTGTTAGATTTCCATAATGTCTAAGGACGGAAGATGGAATATAATCATCTCTCAATGCTTTCACCTCCTTATTGGAAGCATCTTGGCATCCAGGGCTTCCCTGTCCTCTTTTAGGACTTGTGCAATCACTTGTGTTTGCCTTTCAAGTACATCGCTGACTCCTTGAATGATGTCACTTTTTATGAATCGAGTCATATTGGCGATATGCTCCTGCAATGCTAGAATCATGTTTGTGATGAGAGACGATTCTCTTGATTTAGATGGTTTTGGCGGCCTAGGTGTCGTTCTCCTCTCATCATGCGTGTTTCCCCACTATGGATTTCGTGTAGATGGACCTTCGTGATAGTCATACGTAGGTCCTGGAGTTCCTCCTCTTGTGAATGGCACTACTTAGGCATTTTGATAGATGATTGGATACTGCGATGGGATATTGAATCCCTAAAGTACGCTTCTTGTAAAGCATCGTAGGGATCGAACTCCACATCATACGTGGATAGAAGTTGTGGCAGGACTGCAACTAAACCTCCTTGTTTCCTGTGTGATGCGGGACATGTACCTATGAATACACCTATGAATAATAATCAAGCAAAATAATCAAAACCAGTGGTGCAAACCGCAAGATAGGTCCACACAACGATCTTAACTTAGGTGCTAAATTACCTAATCCCTAGCAAAGACGCCAAATTTGACATGACCTGGTGTTGTAAAACCCCGTGTGTCTGTCGTGACACACACGGGTTGTCAAAGGAATATTAACCCTTAGTTCCTAAATAACAACAGTAAGCTAGTGGAAGCAAGGAGTCGATGCCTAAAAGAATATGATTTATGTGATTAAAAGACAAAAGAGTTGATTTTTATTTATTCTTTGAATTGATCAGGTTATTGTTCCTCTTGACTTATCAGTTTATAGAACTATTTTGGTTAGTAATTATGTTCGTTTTCACTTATCTATATTAAATCCTTATTGTTTCCCTGTAAACTAAAACACACATTTACATCCTACATTCGCTTACCAGAACCTTACGTTTGATACCTAGGACAAGCACAATTATGACGAGCCACAACCAGGATTCTACAAATCTTAGTCCTTGAGACAAGCTAAGAAGCATCGTCATCTAAAAATCTCAACAAATAAGATGAGCCAATAGGTGTGTCTACAAATTCCAATTATGTGTATTGCCTCCTTCTTTAACTAATGACCTCAACCAAACTAGACACAGTTAAAGAGTTTTCCTATTATGAGTTTATGCAAGTTCATGATATTTAGGTTGTCAAGGTAATTAATCATACAAAACAATGAAATTAAGAACACGGAAGCAATCGCATCGACATAGTATGAATTCAATATAGATAGAAGAAAAATACTTCAATATAAACTGCAGCAGTAAAGGGAAACAATTTTTGGAGCTTAGCTCCTCATGCTACTCTAGAAATGAAATATGAAATAATAAAACCAATCTACGTTCTAAGCTCTCCAACTATTCTCTTGGTTTGTAGGGAGAGAAAAACCTTATATAGGAGAATCTTCTTACCTAATTTCCACCAAGTACAAAAAGATATCAAAATAAGAAAATAAACCTAAAACTACTATAAAATCATAAGCGTTTGGATCTATCTTCAAAGGTGAATCAAAGATATCCCAACAAATCTCTTATCTTCTTCGAACGCGGGGTGCGGCGTATAAGGCACGGTACGCAGTGGATGAAGCTGGTAAGATTTTCGTGTGCCATTGGAACAGAACATTCAATCATGTGGGAAGGCTGGATCTGGGATAGCCCACTGGGCACGAGGTGCAGCATAAAGGCACGAGTTGTGCCCACTGGTCTGCAACCTCTTCACTCTTGTTAGTACACTTTTACTAGATATGTGTGGAAGACCTCCATTCAGTAGCTCCAACGATAGCTTAACTCTGTACTCCTCTAAATGTGTGTACAAATCCTCGGATAGTTGATATGCTCATCTCTGGCCCCATTAATCACAAGTTCATAACTCTGATAATGCATCTCATAACTCCTCTGAATGTTTGCTAAATCCTGTGAATTTTGAACAATCACGATTGACTTACATCGTTCTCCACCACTTTAATGTCTCCTTTCTTAGGCACAACCTGTGTAGGACTAACCTCTTACTATTAGAGATAGGAAAAATCATACATGTCTGCAGAAGTTTCAATACTTCTTTCTTCACCACCTCTATCATAGGTGGGTTCAAGCGTCTCTATGGGTACCTAACATGTTTCTCTTCACCTTCCCACAAAATCTGGTGAGTACAGGTGTAAGGATATTTTCCTTGATGTCAGCAAAGGTCCAACCTATGGAGGATTTGTTCTCTTTAAGAACATCCATAAATATTTTCGCTTGATCCTTGGTGATATTATTAGAGATGATCATTGGTAAAATTTCATTCTCATCGAGGAATGATTACTTCAAATGATCTGGGAGTGGCTTCAATTCAACCATCGGTGCCTGCACAATATATGGCAAAAACTTCTCGCTAGATAAGGTTTGTGGTATCACATTCTTACCGTGCATGTTGTAAGTTGCTAGTACTTAGCATCTATCCCATTAATCATCTCATGTAGATTAGCTGATAGAGTACACTCTAGAGTAGAATAAATAATAAGAGATTTCATAACCTTCAATTTATCCTCATCAAACACATCTTGTACAATATGTTCTACATCAACGACGTAAGAAAGTTGATCTTTAGAAGGGTGTTTCATGGCCTAATAGACATTATAACGAATCACATTACCATCATATTCCATAGTAAGGACACTTGTAGCGACATTAATCCTACCCCTGACAGTTTAGAAAATGGTCTACCTAGAAGAGTAGGTACGACATTCCTATCATGTTTTATAGTCAATGTATAGAAGTGAACAGGAAATGTAAGATCATCAATATTCACTAACACATCTTCTACTACTCCTAAAGGTTGCACACAAGACCGTTCAACAAGTTGGATAGAAATATTAGTCAAACATATCTTTTCCAAACTTTAATCCACCAATAGAGATAGTGATAGTAAGCATTCTTGGATCACCACACTTCTTGGGAAAACATTCCTAAATCACATCAGAGACTTTCTCGCACATCTTCAACTTCTTCTATTTTTTCATGTAACCTCTTAGTTGTTCAAATATGCTTCAAGGGCTTAGCATAGTGAGGCACCACTTTGATCAAGTCAGAGAGAGCAATGTTGACCTCCATATTTTGGAACATCTAAAATATGTCTTTGTCATGCTTTAATTAATGTGTGCGGCTCAGACCAGATGGTAAAGGGTAACTACCTTGTATTTCCAAAGGTAATTGGGCTCTTCATTGGGTTTTTCAGCTTCGGGGATTTGTTCAAAGGAAGGGAGGTCGCCTTTTTTGAGGGGTGGTCACTCCAAGGACTTCTTGTTTTTGCAAAGATGATCACCTTTCACATTAGGGTGATTTTCTTTACATTGCTTAGAAATTTCTCTCGAAGGATTTAATGAGGGGTGCTTGCCCTTTTTGGAGGTGTTCTCGCCTTTTGATTCATACTCCTCTTCTTCGATGATTTCAACAAAAGGGTAGTCGCCTTCAACTAAGGGGCGGTTTCTTTTCAAGCATGAACCACTATTAATTCATTCCCATTTTTCATAATCACCAATGTCTCCCACTTCTTAAATTTACCACACTCACATTCCTAGTGCTCTCAGCCTGTAGCTCTCTCATGCTTTGTGGTATCTGGCTTAATTCCTTTTCTACGCATTGGAAGTTTGCTCTATTTGCCTCTTTATCTTGGAGAAAATATTGGCTTAAATTATGCCCACAATCATATCATTTACATTCTCATTAGTCTGAGTGTCACTTTGCATCATAACCCTCATTATGTGTTCGGTGGGGGGGGGGGGGTAGGAATAAGAACTTGTTGTAGAGGCTGAACAAGGTTCTACCTTAGTCGCAGTTGAAATCCACTAACCACATTCACATCCTCTAGTAATGTAGGGCAGAAATATGTCGAGTGAGACTTATCATTGGTTAATTTACAAGTCTTAACCTGTTGTGGTGCATTCTTCAACCTCAAGAGTCTCACATAATAGAATAATCATCCTTATCAAAATCGTTGGAAGTAGACACGTTCTTCTTATATCCCATGATGTATTTCCTAGACTCTTCGGCTAATGTAGAAATGATTTTGAGAGATTCCTTAGATGTCTTCCTTAAGATGTTATCCTTGCATGCCGAATTGACCATGCATTGATCATCTTTGTGTACTCCACCATGCAAATACAATATCAGATCATGTTCATCATACCCATGGTAAGGACAAACTGATACCAACTTCTTGAAGCGCTCACAATATTCATAGAGTGATTCCTCAGTGGTTTGCTCTACGTTCAATATCTTGTTCTTGAACAGACTTGACTTTGTATTTGGAAAGTATTTATCTAGGAAAATCTTCTTTAATGCTATCATGATGGTAGTAATTCCTGGAAGAGATTATGATACGAATCCTTCTCTGAATCTTTCAATGAAAAGGAGAAGACACGGAGAATCACCAGATTATTTGGAATATTACCCAGTTTTGTGATTGTGCAGACTTTGAGGAACTCATCGAAATGGTTAATTATATCCTCTACTGTTGTTCCCAAAAAATTCGGGAGTAAAAGGATTGCTCTTGGCTTAATTTCAATTTTACCCCCTCTGCAAGAGTGGGGAATTGCACACTCTTCGCTCAGGCTCCAAGTTAGGAGCATATCATGACCCAAGAGTATGACCAACAATTGTACAATCCTTCAGAGTTAATGTGATGAAATTTTGAAATGAAAATCACTACAAAACTATCACTAGCATAGGTGTGAGTCATCAGATAGACTTACACCACAACTGACACAAGATATAATGAAGAATATATTATTGCCTCCTCATTAACAGAGCCAATTTCACAACAGGACTTTACATCGTCAAAATTCCGATAAAATAGGGCTATGCAAAATGAGATATGGATCTCTTAAATTCCAACTATCCTACAACTAACAAATAGGTAGAAAATGGAAGTACGAGGTTGATATTTAGATGAGTTAATGGATTGGAGAGAACACTTAGTTAAACATTATCCATCTCTAGATGACAATTTGATCTTAGAAATTCATTTAATGTGTTCATATTCCTAGTCAAATATAATCAATAGAACAAATCTCCCTATTGATCCCATCAAGGCAGTTAACCATGAAAATATTATTCAAACTACTAGAGGCATTAAGGAAGGAATATCAGGACATGGTGTTAGCATAGCACAAATAGATACTAAACTAGTCCACAAATCAATTTTGTCTATAATTGACTAGGACAACCAGATACTAGCACAACGCATACGGTTCAAAGGAAATAGATAAACACAACCACATACGATCTACTCTAGTAGTGGATAAAATAAACACAATAGATAATTGGCCAAACTAGCAATTATTTCAATCAAACCACAATTTATTTCAAGCACAAGAGAAAAGATAGCATCAATACATAAAATAAAGAATAGAAAAATTCACAACTTAAATCAAACTAAAAAGTTCAAGGTCCAACTAAGCAAGAAAAGTTTACTTCATGTTCATTTCTATAACTCCAAAACTCAAACTAGGATGAAGAAAAGACTAACAATTGTTTTTTTTAACAAACTAACATAGGACTAGAAACAAAGTTTTTCCAAATAAAAATATTAAAAACACTTAAGTTATGAACTACCAAAAATAAGAAAACAAAATCCAAAAATAACAAATCAAATAAAGAAATCTCTTCTCAATGATCTAGCTAAGCAGCGACTGCTTTTAATTAGCAGTGGTCAGCCTTTGTTCAACTCAACTTGAACAACACAAAACCCGAATGGTGGACACCCTTCAACCAGTATTCGACTCCACCATATTTTTCTTTATAATTCTTATTTATATCTCTTTGGTCATCCACTTTTCTTCAAACCTTTTAAATCCTTTAATTACCACACTTCATCTAGAATACTTAAATAATACAAATTTTCCATAGAGTAGCTCATAAACACACTAAAAATATCATCAAGTCCTTGCATATATACATGTCATAAACATGTACATCAAAATTCCCCACACTTGAACTCTACTCATCTTGATTGCAATCAGACTACCAGTCATCCTCAGTATAAAATTATGTAGATATCCAAGTGCAAGATTGCTCAATAAGAATAGAACACAATGTAGCTCATCCCCAAACCAACCCGACCATTAGAAATTTTTTAAGCTCTCAACACTAATAAAATATTCACATGTAAACTGAATCCACAAGCAGCCATACTTAGTCTTGCCCAAAACATCAATAAAATTATCCTAAACTCCTATATAATCAACATATATCATCATCATCAAACTCAACCTCTTGACAAAATCTTCATAACTCAACAACAACAATATGCATCGAACATCATAAAAATATATCCAACCTAGACAACTTAAAACTACCATAAAATTTGCACCAAACACCATAGTAATATCATGAACTCCTCCACCCCCATACTTCAACACAACCAAGTTCTAAACATATCAATAATGTTTCACAATCACAATAAAATGTACATAAATAACTAACCTCCTTCTATAAACTGAAGAACAAGAGTAAATTCATAGATCTACACGTTATTCCTCTTGGTGAATACTTACTTTAAACACTCCTATATTGTCTCCAATGCCAAAAATAGTTGAAAATCCTAAGACACTCAATTATTTTACACTCCAATTCTTGCTTAGGCATCCTTTTGGTTTTTCATCTAACACTCTCGTTTAATGTGTTCACTAACATATTATCAATCTGAATCTTGTTTTTACCACGCATGTTATCTTTTAGGTTACTTGCTTATGGCTTGAAGCCTTTTGAAGTTTTCAGTTCATCACATGAATGAATTTTTTCTCTCTGTAGGATTGAGTGACTTGATCTGCTCGTTTAAAGTGTTTTAAGATGTATATGATGAAAACACAAGTAAGCTGGTCTAATCTCCAAGTTAAACTCAAGAGCTAGTAAGATAATGAGTTAAAGTTGAGGAAGTGGAAATTAGCTACAATAATGAACTTGGTAATATGAATTAAAAAGTTCGGCTCAATGCAAGAATTTTTCCTAGGTGAGAACCCTAAGCTTCTAATAGTTCCGGGATAAAACTCACCACTAAATTTATATTAATCAAGAGAAATTACACACTTAAGCTATTCCTAGCTTAATGTATTTCTCTCTCACAATACAAGTTGCGTTAACACATACAAGCAATATCTCTCAATCAAGCTCTAAGGTGTTTTAGACAATAGCTCCCTTCAAAATGACCTAAGCACAGAGTAGCTTTCGCTCTAGCTCTCTCTCTCTGACTTACCTGCTTTGCTCTCGCTCAGCATGTGAAGTTCCGAAACTCTTTTAGCTCTCTTAGCTCTCTCATCTCTCTCAGCTCAACTTGTGTACCTAACAACACCTATTGCACACTTATAAGTATTTCTAACTTAATCCCTAAAGCTAGTAAATACAAATCAAGCGACAATGAAGAAGTCCACCTTAGCGATCCGTGTGATCATTTGCGCTCTCAAAATGAATCAACAGCCTCACATGCTTTGTGCTTCTTCTCTTGATTCTTACAACTTCATCCACGTTGGAAATCCACTCCATACCCTCGGTGCTTCCTGATTTGTCTAGCTTGGCGATCCCTGTTAATCCACTATCCAAAGGTAGAAATACTAACAAACTCCTTGTTGTTTCAATTTCCCCTAAGTTGTAGCTTCATCGACCTTACCTTCACTTGACAAAATCCTCTATGCGCTAGTGCAGGATCACAGATGTAGGCTCTCTCTTTTCATCTTACTACTTTTATCTTCTCTCGTCACCTTGAAGCGGGATCCACTAGCTTTACAATGACTCTTCTTCTCTTAAAGCTAATCCTATTGTCTTCTATTTCTTATCTTCAATACTTATTCTTTCTTGGCGATATTCTGCTTTCCTTGCTAGAGCTTAAGCTAGTCTCCTCGTGGACTCAGCTAGTCCGCTTGTGTCAAAGCTACTCTTATAACTCCTCGAGTTGTGTCTGGAAAGCTTATCACATGTGAAGGACATCAAATACTTAGTTTTGTTATCATCAAACTAAGTGGAACGTTCGAGATAGTGAGTTACACACTCTAGCTCAAACCAACAATTTTCCCCTTTTTATGATGACAAACCCTTAAACAACTAAGCTCATAATATTTGATAGCATACTCAGTTAAGCCATAGATATGAATGAAAGCTTAATCAAGTATTTGATATATAACAAATAATCTCAATATCTTGCTAAAAACTCTTAGCAAGTATACCTTTATTCCCCCTTCGACCAAGCCGGTCTAATATCTTCCCCCATAGTTGAATACGGTATGTATCTATTTACTCTCCCCTTTTGATATCATTGAAAAATACAAATATAATTAATGCAAAGGGAACTAAAGTGAAAAATGCAAGAAAGCTAAACTCATTAATCAAGCATATCAAGTCAATAAGCACATAATAGTAAAGTGTAACAAGCATAAAGCACATTATTATAGAAACCAAAAAACATGCTTTATATCATTTAAACCCTACACTTTTATGAGATGGAACCCTAACAATTACTAGTTAGTATTTAGCAAGAAAAAAAGAACAAAAGGCACAACACAAACACAAGCTTAAACATCATAGGCATGACGCTGGCGTGTGAGAGAAACTAAGTACTGCATGATTGAGATCATCTCATCCTCGTGTTGTCATGACTTGAAGCTGTGTTGTAATCTCGGACAATTTCTTATAAAGAGTGGAGCACTAGGACTGAATATCAATGACAACATGTTCATTAGACTCGTTGGCAATGGGTAAACGCATATCTCTAGAATGGGTTCTGCAAGAGTTGGCAGCTGGTGTAGAGATTCTCGTAGGATCTGGTTTAGAGACAAGCTCGGTCACCTTCTCAATAGTTAGCACTTCGTTGAAGCTGATCTCCATGACTCTCTTGCACAGACCTTCATCCTTCAACATACTGCTATAATATGAGGGAATGGAAGAGGTGAACTGTGAAGTTCTCGGCTAAGAACCATATGCGAAAACATAATCTATCCAGTGTTTATCAGTTGGCCACTCTAACATAGCCATAATACAACAATCAGAAATTGTTACCAAATTGAGATTTGTATTCCTTGGAGTGATATTCATGACAATGAAGTAATGGAAAAGGTGCTTTGATACTAAAAGGTTATCCGTCTTCAACACTGTAGGCACATTCTTCACAAACAATTCCTTTTTAATCGCTCTTGAATCTGTTGGCCAATTCTTCTTATACAAGTAACCAAAGCCAACTAGTGAGTCGTCGGAGCTGGGTCTTGTCCGATTCCCTGGCTAGGTCCTTGAACTTAAAACTTTTGCTGGCATCGGTTAACCACTGGAAGTTACATGATGTAGGTTCCCCATACGAGGAGTTGCTGCTAAAACGAGCAAAAAATTGCCTTACGTGCTCTAGATCAACTTTATTAACCTATGTCTCGAGCTTGTCCCAGTTTTGTAATTCGATCAAATACCGGATGTAGACTGAGTTGGAAGGGACTTCAATGTCATGAAGCGTATCCACTGAGACGATGAACAGAGCTAGTATATTGTGCTTTGCTATACCGGTAGCAAGCGGCGGAAACTCAGACTTCACAGTTGTACTGACCTTCTTCTGCTTCCTAGCTCTGGGCGGTTTCTCTTTCTTATTCACTGCTAATGAAGGTACAGACTCATCATCTTATTCATCCTCTGAAATTTCATCCTCTTCCTCTATTAACTTCCATTTTCTCGCAGTCTTAGATGCGCTCTTGACATCTTTAATAAGATGATGTTGGACTGGGGCAAAGTCCCCATCTTCTTCATCGGAAAAATAATAAGCGAGTAAATTATGAGTAGGAGAGATTAGTTGGAGGTGTTCACCGAATGCATATTTAGCTAGTGTCGTGAATAACTCTATTTCGATGTTAGCTAGTTCTGTAAGCACATTAGCAACGGCGACGGCTGAATCTTCAACTGAAACCATTTCATTACCCTTCTCAATAGCTAGACCCTCAGCGAGGTCTATGAAATTGACTTCTGAATTGAGCGGTGTGTGTCTTTGATTATGTAGACAGGGTCGCTGGAGTCTTGGGCGTTGCAGGAGTTGCAGCCTTCTAAGTAACTAATTTTTCTAGCCTCTCTTGCACTAGCTACTGAAGATCTATCCCATGCGCAGCAATTAACTCTTGAAGGAGTTCTTCCTTGGTAAGCATGAAGAAATGGGTTTTGTCGGCCATTTTGGTTATGAGGTGCTCTTGTTATTTGAGGGTTAGGGAATTTGGGTCTTTTATGGATCGAGTGAGATTTTGCAGAGAGAGATTGGGAGAATATAGAGAGGAGATAATGAGTAAACACGGTAAAGATCTGAAGCGAATGCATACCCTTGTATATATAGTGTAGCTCAATCTTCCTCTGAAAATTTCACCGCTAAGTTAACTACTAGATACTCACAACGACTCAATCTCTGCAAAACTGTGCAACGACTCTACCCCAATGGGTACTTTGTCTCGCTGAAAGCGCTACAACGGCTACATGTAGAAACCTTTATCTAAGACTTTCTTTACTGCTTGATATGTGGCTATGCAAATATAATCGTTGTAACGACTAGTAATGTGTTGGACACGCTAGTATGATGCATTGTAATGTGTAGGTGTGGATTTTCTGAATCCATTTAGACTAGATCATTAAGCCACGTAGCTTTTCTGAATCCATTTAGGCTGGATCACTGAGCTATTTGTTTAGACGTCACTTTTGTGAATTTATGCAACTAGCCTAAGTGTATGATAAGGAATGTTACACTTACTCTTATATCCAATGTACAAGAGCTAGAAAACTAGTATACAAGGATCAAATTCAGCGAGAGATATATATGTAAATGAGTCGCTGCTGAATAAGAAAGAGTAGCTTAAATTGAACAGCCCTTATGAAAGAGTAGCTCGATTGACTAGCTTAAGTGTTTTATAAATGCGGAAGTTGAAAACACTTTAAAGTGAGTCTAATACCCTTTGTAAACACAACAAGCTATCAAAAGCGATTATGTTATATATGCGGAATTAAGGGATTTGCCACAATACGAACATAGAATTGTACGATAGTAAGTTCATCTCAAATGCAAAGATATTTTGATAAGGTAAGAACCTTTGGCTTAACTCAAGCCCGATATGAAACTCACCACTATATTGATTATATCAAATAGAGAATTGCAAACACTTACAAGTCTCCACTCAAAACAATCACTCTTCAACCCTATATGAGTTATACTGCTCTCGTTGCTCTCAAGGTGTATTGAAGCTCTCGCTCCCTCTTGAGATCACTAGCTTTTACCCTAAACACTCAACCGTCCTCACTCTCCTAGTTTTCTTATCCTTTTGTGTTTCTCTCTGGGTTGCTTCTCCTAAGCGAGCTAGACTTTTTCTCCACTATGAGTTTCTCAAGTTCATGCCCTACCAATTCACCTATTGTACCTATTTATAAAATTCCTAACTTATTCTACAAGAAAGGAAAACCTATACAATAGTACAACAAAGAGTGTCATGTTGGTAATCCGTATGACTGCTCCACTAAGTAGCTTCAACAGATTCAACCACACATATCACCTCTTTTCTTGAGCAACAAACTTGTTCACGCTGGTGATCCTCTTCACACCACTCTTGCGCTTCCTATTTGTCCATCTTGGCGATCCACGCTCCTCACTATCCATAGGTAGGAACACATTCATCCTATCCTTCACGTCCTTCCCTTTGCATGGCCCGAATACTCTACACGTTGGTGCATGATTTGCAACTGGGACATAGTTTACTTTACTTGCATACACTCGCACATACTCAAATATTGATGAAAAGAATTGACTAGCTTGTAGTGGCTCTCTTCGCTTTATGCTAGTCCTCCGCCTTCAATAAACTTCACTTTGGAATTTAATTCTTTTCTTCTGAATTGTTCACGACTGTCTTTGGGAGACTTGCTTTCTTTGCAAGGCACAAAGATAGTCTCTAGCGTGCCCGCTTGCACCAAAGCTATTCTTCTAGCTATCAAAGCTATTCCTGGAAAGCTCAATAATCACAAAAGATATTAGATGTTGGGTTTATCATCATCAAAACAGGAGGAATGCTTAAGCTAATCATGCTTAAACTAACAACTTTTCTTAGGCGCAAAGAGAACCTTCCTCATTAAGCAAACTTCACAATTAAGCAAATTGTTGAAGTGTAAACTGCTAAAGTTGCTTAACCCAAAAATACCACAGACTACCTTCTCACCTACTCTCACATAAGCGCTTGATAATGCTAGGAGTATAAAGAGAGTGATATGTGTACCAATTATAACCATTTAAGCATGAAAAGAATAACAGAGAATGCACATTTCACATAAAAGGAAGATAACACACTCACTTTCAGCATGTATGTATATAGTATGTGCATATAGAGGGGTAGTTGACTTTTTGGCAAAAAAATGAATACTTCCTATTTGTAGAGTTTATCAAGGGACTAAGGAAGCATTACATTTAAGTTAGGCAAGGGACACCATAAGAGTGGATCATTTCTATAGGCTTGTAATATGGTAAGAAGACGATCACCATTCTCTATTTGTGGCACAAGAAGAGCATGCAATGGGCTATGAATATAAGCAGTAGATTTAACGCAATATACGACCTTAGCTAGATTGGCTTTTGAAATAGATTATGCAAGAAAAAAAAGCAAGCAAGAAGAACAATCAAACTAAAGTTCTCAATGTAGAATAATACTGCTAATTCATAGTCAAACTATGCGAGAAACTTACAACACATATCTTGTTTTGGTTATAAGAATAGATAGAAAATCAAGCTAAATCATAAGGTGTAGAAAGATATCCATGAGAAGAGCCTTAGAAAGATATGTTTTGCTATTTTGCTCTTATGAGAGTAAAAGAATATGTCTAAGTGAGATAGATAAAGACTCGCTTTGAAGCTCCAGAGACTCGCTTGACCATATCTGAGACTCATTTGAAAGAATATGTAAAGTTGTTCCACAGATGAGAATCACTTGAATGAGGAGATTCTTGGCTCACTTAGATGTACACCTTTTAATAGATAATAATTAAGGAGATGTTTGTGGACAGTTGAAGCGTGCTTGATTTATTCTTGTTTCAACCTTGAAGGACATGAATCTCCTCCTTTATTGTGATTTGACTCTGTAGTTCCTACTTTGCATTTCAACCTGCAATGAAAATCAAGCTTTTTATGTCCAATAAAGTGATGACTTTGAAGGCACGTTAACACTAGCTATTCCTGAGCTAGAAGGTAGAACTTTCATTTTCACAGCTCGAGAAACACACTCATAATAGATATCATCATTTAGATCAAGCACTTGGTGAGTTTCACCTTTGGAAGGCATACCTCGATGTGCTTTGGTTTGTTCGTTCTTGGATTTAGAGGGACTAGGATGTACAAACTTGTTCCTAAACGACCCGCTCTGATCAAGCTTGTCTTTAGCGAGACTCGCTTGATCGAGCTTTCCCTTACAGTTAGTCATAACGTACATATGGTTCTTTGGAAGAAGTTCAACTTTAAGATAACTTACCTCGATGTATTGGTCAGATTCAGAGTCTTTAGCAGCTACTAACCACAGCTCTTGTGCTTCGCCACAATCTAGCTCTTCTTCCGACTCTCCCCATAAAGTCACAAAGGCCTTTCTTGGTAGCCTTCTAGATGCGCTTGGTTCCACCTTAGTGCTTGTGAAAGCTTTGTCCATGTCTACTTTACCTTGGCAGTTGTAGCATCTTTTAGGTCGCGCGACTTAGATCGATCTCGTTCAAAACCGCCTTGTCTCTTAAAGAACTTCTTGACAAGCTTTGATATAGGGATTCCCTACAATGGCTCGGACCTAGATTCACAACCATTCACTAAACTAGAACAAGTGTACTAGGAGGGTGTTCTAACTTGTTCAAGAACAAGGAAGAACAAAGAGAAAATAGAATGGGGTTTGAGAAATCAGAAATGATAGATGCTTGATGTTGATTCACTCACTCTAAATCAAGCACCTTGGACTTAACCTCAACATAATGGTAAGATGAGAAGAAAACAACAACAAAGGATAGATGCTTGATATTGATTCACTCACTCTAAACCAAGCACCTTGGACTTAGCCTCAACACAATGGCAAGATGAGAATAAACAACAACAAACGATTGATATTGATTCACCCACTCTAAACCAAGCACCTTGGACTTAACCTCAACACAATGGCAAGATGGGAAAAAACAACAACAAACTTTAACTCAAGAAAAAGGGAGATTGTACAACCCTAAACACCGAGACCTTCCCAAGAATTAAAGCTCACACAATCCAGATTACATGAACAAGATACCTATGGAACAAGGGGGCAGATTCAATCTGCATCTACACTAAGCTACACTACGTTTTTTGCCCATAAGAACACTTAGGTTTCAATTCAATCAAAGGCCCACTTTGGTTAGGTCATTTTTGGCTTTTATACCTCCAATGAACAAGGCCTTCTACCAGATGAAAGCTTGACAAAATAGGTCCAAAATACCCTTAGGAAAGTTCCTTAAAAGAGTTAGGGAAAAGGGGTAGAAGTGCACACTTTTACAACCTAGTCGGGTAAGGTGTAAAAGTGTGATAACTTCATAAAAGTGACATGTGCAGCCTTTATCTTGATCTTGGATGGCCTTGATGTCTTCATTGGATTTGTTGTAGATATGCACCTTTTCCACATACTAGAAGGGTGTAAGCAATGGGTTCCATTTGGTGTGTTGAAACCAAACCCAAAGTGGCCTTCATAACTTGATCTTATCCGGGTAGCATCACAACATGTGACTTGCAGCCACAATGAAGGCCTTGAATGGAGGAGGTGTCTTTATGGAAGTTGTAGAATATTGTCCTATATATATCATACTAGAAAATGGGAGGCAAAGGGGGTCATATCATGTGTTACCTTCAAGATCAAAGTGGCCTCCTTGACCATGTCTTCTAGTTTCTTTGTCATATCTCTTGTGAGGGGTCCTTGACTTGTTTGCCTTAAGGATGCTCTTGCATCATTCCCTCCCTCTTGAGAGAGGCCTGACCCCAGGCCATCTCCTCCTATGGTGTGCAATGACTCCTCATGATCCTTCTCATCCATTGACTCATCTTGGAACTCTTCTTGGTGCATTTGTGGGTGGAAGCCTCTAAATTTGTCATCTGAGACTTGAGTGTGCTTCTTGGTCATACACACAAGTCTTGTATCTTTATGCCACTCATGTATGAGCCAATATTGCACGTGTCTTGGCACCTTGGAGGCTAGTATAGGCAAATGCAACTTGTTCTCTTGGTTCTTTGCTTTGTGCCTTGACTTCTTGTCCTCGCCAATGGCCTTCTCCTTTGCCTTGATCCTTTTATGTTCTGCAGCCCTAAGAATCTGAAATGGAGTAATAGGCTTGAGAGTAATTTGCTCATCATTGAACAATAAAGGGTATATGTTAGCATAACCATCATGCATCTCTTTGTTACCATCTTGCCAAGGTTTTTCTAAGAGAAAGTGACTTTCTTGCATAGCTAAAATGTCAAATGAGTTAGTGTTTATGTAATGGTCAATTTTAAGTGTTACCTTACATTTCCCATGTACTTTAAACCCTACACAATCATTCATCCAAGGAAGCTCATAGGGCCTAGGGTGCAAAACCGAGACTAGTTGTAGTTCTTGGACTAGTCCATTGTTAGCTATGTTGCAACAACTATCTCCATCTATGGTTAAGTCACACACCTTATGCTTACTAGACACTTAGTAGGATACAAGTCTTCTCCTAGGTTATCTTCCACAAGTTTAGTTTGGACCTTAAGGGATTTCTTGCTACTAAGGCTTGCATCTTGTTCATACTCTAGCTCTTCATTACACACTAGTTCATTAGCATGCTCTTCAATATGGTTAAGGTCATTGTTAATTTCATGAATAAGTTCGGAATCAAGTTGTCCTAATGCATTGATTATCATGTTTCCCTTGTTAGGACAATCCTTTTCATAGTGACCCTTACCTTGACACTTAAGGCATTCTATGTTACTAGTCCTAGTGCTCATAGAGTGAGAAGTATGAGAGGGTTTAGAAATACTCCCTTGGTTGCTAAAGGATGAAACTTGTGACTTAGGCAACTGGTGGTATTGGTCCTTGTATGGCTCTCTTGTAGCTATGACTTCCTTGGGCTTTTTTTGGTTAGCACTTCCCACATTTCCTTCCCATGTGTTGTTGTTGGAGTTGTTTGGCTTACTCCCTTGGAATGTTCTTGCCTTGAGATTTCTTTCCCATCCTCCTATCATGTACTTATCATTCTGCACATAAACACCAAATTCATCATCGAACCTATTCAAGGAAGGTGAATCAGGTTTAGAGACATCACTCGGAACATGGATGGGGAGTAGGTTAGGTTCTTGGTTCCTAGGAGGTCTCCTAATGGTTTCTTGGCTAGGGTGTGGTCTTCCCTTGTGGTAAGCTTCTTCTTGGGTAGGTACTGGAAGATGATGGTGGAGAGTTGATGGACCACCTACTCCAACTTGGGTGCCTAAAGGAAGGGATAGGCTTATAACTTTGATCTCATTCATGGTCCTAACAAAGTCCTCCATCATGGTCCTAAAGTTTTTCATGGTCCTAAAGTTCTCATTCATGGTTCTCATGTTGTTCTCATTGTTCTTAATCATGGTCCTAAGGAGATTCACCCCATCCTCCTCTTGTTGAGGTCCACATTGAGATCCATGGTGTGAGCTAGACATGATCACAAAAACAACAAACAATGAACTATGTTAGGTTAGACTAATAACTTGTGTTTGATGTATGTGTTTGTGTCACTCTTGTCAAGTATGTCCCTCTCACTTGTTGGCTATGTCTTGATACCTTGTAGATGCGATAACTCAAGTGTGAATCATGGAATCATGGTGCACTAAAGGTGATCACAGTTCATTGAGCAAAGTAAGATAGTAGTAATGATGATCACTTGCAAGAATAGTAAAGCAAGTTATGTGTGTATGCTCAAAGGGACTTAGGAACTTTACCTTAGTTGAGACACTTAAATAAGTCTTGAATTAACCTTGCTTGCCTTAGAAATGTCCTTGAGAGTGAGGGTAGGACGTGTGTTTAACCCAAGTTAAGGTAACCGGGTCTAGGGCAAGAGGGGTGGGTTTAGGTTAGGGTGTGAAGGGATCTTGGCAATCCCCTCCCTCCTTTCTTCTTCTTGATCTCAAACAAATCACTTGGTCACGTGAAATAAGTTTCACTTTTGTGATATAAAGAGAAGTCACAACTTTTGGACCTAAGACAATAGTTTAGGCGTTACCGGGTGATGATGCAAAAGTGGTGTTGACAACAACTTTGGACCCTTCCTCCTTTCTTCCTTGAGATAGCTTTGGGCAGAGCTCACATGTGTCTTGTAGTGGGGGATTTCTAATAAAAAGGCACAAGTAACTTTCACAAAGGCACGGACCAAAGTGGTTGGGTTCTTCTTGCAAAAGTCTTGGTCAACCGATAGTGACAACCTTGATAGTGACACTTTACTACTTCGGAAAAGAACTTTGGATCTCCTTTGGGAACGATTCAAATGGGAATTTTGGCTGATTTTTCTTGCCCTTTTCAGATAAAAAGGTGTTCTTCAAGGGGCTCTTGAGCGTTCTTGATGGCGTTGTGTTTGGCTGGGTGAAATAAGGCTTGGAAGTTGGCTTCTTGCTCAGATTTGCATGCAAGCAAGTATGCGATTAGGGTTTTGGCTATGCAATTCTCTTGGAAATCCCTTCCTCTTGCTTGGATAATCCTTTGGACTCCTCCAAGAACTCAACCTAAGCTATATTCCTGCAAAAATACACTCAAACACTCATGAGAAAAGACCAAGAACAACAAAGCTCAAAAGTGAGGGTTTTCAAGGGTTTTTAAGGGTTGTTTTTGTGTGTTGTCTTGCAAGCTTGCAAGATCAACTTGTTTTTGGATTTTAAAAGTGAAAAATGGTTGATGAATCAGCTGAGATCTGATACCACTTGATATAGGAATTCCCTACAATGGCTCGGACCTAGATTTACAACCATTCACTAAACTAGAACAAGTGTTCTAGGAGGGTGTTCTAACTTTTTCAAGAACAAGGAAGAACAAAGAGAAAATAGAATAGGGTTTGAGAAATCAGAAATGATATATGCTTGATGTTGATTCACTCACTCTAAACCAAGAACCTTGGACTTAACCTCAACACAATGGTAAGATGAGATGAAAACAACAACAAAGGATAGATGCTTGATATTGATTCACTCACTCTAAACCAAGCACCTTGGACTTAACCTCCACACAATGGCAAGATGAGAAGAAACAACAACAACAAAGTCTTGATATTGATTCACCCAATCTAAATCAAGCACCTTGGACTTAACCTCAACACAATGACAAGATGGGAAGAAACAACAACAAACTTTAACTCAACATAAAGGGAGATTGTACAACCCTAAACACCGAGAGCTTCCCAAGAATCACAATCAAGATTACATGAACAAGATACCTAGGCAACAAGGGGGAAGATTCAATCAGCATCTACACTAAGCTACACTACCTTTTTGGCCCATGAGAACACTTAGGTTTCAATTCAATCAAATGCTCCTTTTGGTTAGGTCATTTTTGGATTTCATACCTCCAATGACCAAGGCCTTATACCAGCTGAAATCTTGACGAAATAGGTCCAAAATATCCTTAGTAAAGTTCCGTAAAGTAGTTAGGGGAAAGGGGTAGAATTGCACACTTTTACAACCTAGCCGGGTAAGGTGTAAAAGTGTGATAGCTTCACAAAAGTGACATGTGCAGCCTTGATCTTGATCTTGGATGGCCTTGATGTCTTCATTGAATTTGTTGGGGGTATACACCTCTTCCACATACTAGAAGGGTGGAAGCAATGGGTTCCATTTGGTGTGTTGAAACCAAACCCAAAGTAGCCTTCATAACTTGATCTTATCCGGGTAGCTTCACAACATGTGACTTGCAGCCACGATGAAGGCCTTGAATAGAGGAGGTGTCTTGATGGAAGTTGTAGGAGATTGTATTCTCTATAGCATACTATAAAATGGGAGGCAAAGGGGGTCATCTCATGTGTTAACTTCAAGATCAAAGTGGCCTCCTTGACCATGTCTTCTAGTTTCTTTGTCATATCTCTTGTGAGGGGTCCTTGACTTGTTTGCCTTGAGGATGCTCCTGTATCAAGCTTAGTCATCATTGCAACGTTGCAATCTTCTTCATGGTCATCTTCATCGTTGTCTTCCATCCTTTGAAGTAGCCGGTGAGCTTGAGAGCCATTCATTTGGATTCCTTTGATGCTAGCAACTCTTTGTTGGTTCTCGCTTTTTTGTATTATTAGTTTTCCAACAAGTACAGATACATGAAGTTCTTTTATTTCTTTGGTCATTAGCATAATCCTTTTAGTAGTATCAAATTTTGCATTTACACCATGAATGAAAGCTAGTGAGAGTTGTCAGGAGTCTACCTTAAGTCCTGCTGAGGACATTTTGTCGCATAATAGATGGAACCTTCATTGATAATCTGGTATAGACTCGCTTTCATAAATCTTGAAGGAGTGGAAAACCCTTGGAGCTTGAACTTGCGATTGTTCTTAATGTCTTCACTACTTGAGTGGATATCTATAATTGCTTCCCACATGAGTTTTGCAGTTGGCAAAGACATGATTTTATCTATGTCTTTTCTAGAGAGAGCATTTAATATGAATGTTTGGCCTTTTCAGATTGCGACGTTACAATGATGTTAGCAAATAAAAATCAAGAGGAACTGAAGAAGTACACCTCAGCGATCCATGTGTTCATTTGCACTCTGAAAACGCATCAATGACCTCACATGCTTTGTGCTTCTTTTCTTGATTCTAACAGCTTCATCTACTTTGGCAATCCGCTCCACACCCTCAGCACTTCCTAATTTGTCCAG
This sequence comes from Phyllobates terribilis, assembly GCF_046119375.1. Taxonomy (NCBI): domain Eukaryota; kingdom Metazoa; phylum Chordata; class Amphibia; order Anura; family Dendrobatidae; genus Phyllobates; species Phyllobates terribilis. The sequence continues at coordinate 22,353 of NW_027367405.1, read as the reverse complement.
CTTGACGGTCCCCGTAAATCCACTATCCAAAGGTAGAAATCCTAACAAACTCCTTGTTATTTCCATTTCCCCTAAGTTGTAGCTTCGCCGGCCTTTCCTTCACTTGACCAAATCCTCTATGTGCTGGTGCAGGATTACACACATAGACTCTTGCTTTTCACCTTATTTCTTGTATCTTCTCTCTTCACCTAGAAGCGAGATCCACTAGCTTTACAACAACTCTCTTTGCTTAAAGCTAGTACTTTCGTCTTCTTTTTCTTCTCTTCAATACTTACTCTGTCTTGGTGAGATTATGCTTTCCCCGCTAGACCTTAAGCTAGTCTCCTCGTGGACTCAGCTAGTCCGCGTGTGTCAAAGCTACTCTTATAAGTCCTCGAACTATACCTAGAAAGCTTATCACACACAAAGGACATCAAATACTTAGGTTTGTTATCATCAAACCAAGTGGAATGTTCGAGCTAGCTAGTTACACACTCTAGCTCAAACCAACATTCTCTTTTCAATCTTTATGGATTTTTTTAATTTTTCCTTTTACTCAAGAATATTAGGTAGAAAATCGAACTCCTCCACCACACTTGAAATAGACATTTTTCTCAATATTATATACTTAAAAAGTAAGGGGAATAATGGTACTCAAAAGGTAGGGTGAATCTCTGGTTGAAAGATGTCTCGTCATCCTCAATGAACTCTTGCAGCTGTAATCATTGTTGTGTTAAAAGTATATTGTACTCACAATAGACCCAACTTTGTGTGGTGTAGGCAAGCATAAAGATGGAAGTAGAAGCAATGGCTTTCCAAGCAAATTGTAAGAATGTAGAGATGTCGGTTGTCGCTGAGTAATGATGGAACAACAAAAGCACTCCTTGGTCTTCAAGATGTTCTTTGGTAGTACTAAATAACAATCTATCTTGCTGACCATGATCATACTATTTTCTTGTTTCAACGGCCCATTCAATTTTCTCTCTAACGGCTCTTTCTTTTTTGCTTTTGTTCCCTCAATTTTTTTAGCACATCATTTTCTAGTTTCGTTTCAAACATTTATTTACCCTCTTTTTTCATAAAAGCTCTCTGTTCTTTTCCTTACCCAGCCTCATGTTTGTTTGTTTTCAAAAGAAACTAATGAGTTAGGGAATTTATACCTCGGAGCAAATCTGGAAAAAAACGGCGATCACTGCTAATTAGGGATGGTCACCCTACGGAAATTCATAATTCACAAAGACATCCGCCATTTAGAGGGATGGTCTCCATTAATTGGTTCCACAATTTATAAATCGAACGATGGAAGACTTTTGGGAGGGGCGGTCATCGTTCACTAAAACTGTGCTTTGGAAAGATTTTCGCTCGATCAACAGTCGCCTCTAAAGCAAGGGTGGTTGCTTTTCGAGAGTAAAGTTCCATTCTTTTCACCTGCAACTTAGAATTCGACCCAAAATTCAGGGTTGCACGTCCTCCACCGGTAACAACACCAAGGAATCAGGGTTGCACGTCGTCCAACATCTCGTCTCTGATCTGTGCAACTGCTGGCGCCACCTCATAACCACCACCTCCAGCGTCACACAAGAGATCGTAGCTACAACCACTAGAGAATGCCCTTGCATTGTCACTGTCGTTGCCACCACTTGAGATCGCCCCTTCATTTCCACCGTCGTTGCCACCTCCAGATGCTCTGCTCCCTCTTTGGAGGATAGAAACATTTGCCTCCTCGTCACCTCGGTGTTCCAAAATGGAAGATAGATCCATTAGATAATAATAATAATAATAATAATAATAATAATAATAATAATAATAATAAGATTGTGCCATCTCTTGATGGGACAAAGTAATGATTATGCTATAATTAGGGATCTTAAGAGATCATATAAACCATGCATACGAATGTAGATCTCATTCATACAGGAGATATATTTTTCTATTACTCTATCTAAACGTACTTCTCTAATTCTGCTTACGAGTATCATTTTCTCATAAGTATATTATATGTAACATTATGTCTAGTAGTGTTGGTGCTTATAGGATGTTTTGATGATTTTTTAGCAGATGTATTTGGTTTTATACTACCTCCGTCCTTATTTAAAAATTTTATTTACTTTTTTAGGGTTTTAAAAAAATATTATCATTTTTTATCTTTGAAATTTTTTTAATATTTTTTTATTCTCTGAATATATTTTTTCTTTACCAATTCATTTTATCTTTATTCAATCACCTATATATTAAAACTAATCCCTTTTAAGCTCTCTCCTTAATTATAGCCACCATTTTCTTAGGTGTAATTTTCTCATTAGATCTACTATTATCCCTTCTCTTTCTATTGGTTCTATTTTTCGTTTTCTTCATATTATTTATTTTTTAATTAATTACCATATTTTTAGGAAAAGTTGATAAGGTATTTAGAATGTAATACAATTAATTATAAATTTTAAATTATTCTGCTAAACATAATTAATAATTGAAATATTAATCCATCTCTTTTCTACACATATACTATATGAATTATAGATGTTACTAAAAATAAAACAATACAATATGTATTTATTTATTATTTTATATTAAACCGAGTCCATTATTTTAATGTATTTTTTACAAAAAAAAACTTTCACCAAATAAAGTAATTATATTAAAAAAATCTCTAAAGATAAAATAATGCTTTATTTATTTCATGATTTATTTTTCTGTTATATGGAATCTATTTATTTATTAAATTTGAATTATTCTTCTAAAACTTACTTAATAATTATAATATTAATCAATCTCTTTTCTAAACATTGATTATTGTTCATTTTCAATTAATTACTGTATTAAATATAGATTTTTACTAAAATAACAATGAAATCACCTATCACCTATATATTAAAGCTAACCCCTTTTAAGCTCATTCCTTAATTCTAGCCACCATTTTATTAGATGTAATTTTTTTATTGAATCTACTATTATCTCTCCTCTTTCTATTTGTTCTATTTTTCTGTTTCTTCAAATTATTTATTTTTTAATTAACTATCATATTTTTAGAAACAATTGATAAGGTATTAGAATGTAATATAATTAATTATTAACTTTAAATTATTCTTCAAAAACTTACTTAGTAATTAGAATATTAATCAATCCTTTTCTAAACATAGATTATTTTTAGTTTTTAAATTAATTACTATACTATATTGAATATAGATTTTTACAAAAAATAAAGCAATCAAATATATATTAAAGCTACCCCTTTTACAGATTTCACATTCATTCTGGCCCTACAAAATCGAACTTGTCATTTTTTTATTTGCTCTAACAGGAATAAATATTGGGCTCAAAGTTATCATCCTTCGCTTGCTTCTCACTCTTCTGATATCATATTGTCTTTTAGCTTGAAACGGAGACAATTTCTTATAATGGTTTCTCTTTTCACGACGATCAACAAAATCTAAGGGAAATGGCTTTCTCGAGTTAGGTTGTTTCTGTCACGTCCAGTGCTTACTCATGGCTAGCTTTATATGACATTTTCAAGGGTTACACACAAATAGGGACTAACTGTTTTGATTTGTGATAAGAATAACCACGCTTCAAATAAAACAATTAATATAGTCTATAATGAGGTGTTTAACAATTTGTAATTGACTATGTTTTAAATGGAATTCTTTTCTTTGACTTTTCATTTTTTTTATAAGTTATATATATTACATTTATATGTTACAATTACTCTAAAATTTTCAATACCGTGCGGTTTTAAGCTAGTAATTATTTTAGTTGACTTTATATTCAATCTGGTACGTTTTTGTTGTTTGATTTTGCTTATATGGAATAAAATCTTAGGTACTCAATTATATTTTTTTCAAAGAGATCAAAGATGTGTTGTTTTCTATGTATTCACAGTTTATTAATATATTATTTTAGTTAATATACAGATATTTCTTTATTTTACAAAATTAAACTTAATATGATTTGCAAGATATATTTGTATATTAATAACAATCTGACTAAAATAAGTATACTCACCTCTAGCTCAATTTAGATCAATATATTTTTAATAATAATGTTATTAATATATGAATATTCACTTTTAATTAAAATATCTATTGTTAGATCACTTGAATTATTTTTATTTTTTCAAAATTGATTATTTAATTATTACTACTTTATAGATTTTTTATTATTAAATTTTGATTAATAGATGTTATGTGTTTAATGAAAATTAATCATTTTTAAGTCACATGAAAGAATTGTTAAAATTTGTTAGATTTTTTCAGCCTTATCTGTGGCTCTTATTAAACATAGGTTTTTATTTAATATTTAAATTATAGACTATTTTTTATTATACTATGTTTTTAAGATCGATGTTGTTATATAAGTACGTCAATTCTTTTTGACGCACATTTTTTTTACTTTCTAATACAATGTCACATCTGTCAATTATGGGCAGCGCAAAATCGAGAGTACGATGCATGTCAAAATCGTCGGTTTCTCCCGCTTCATAACCACCAGTTTGTTCCTTGCTAGAACCGCCGGATTGTGCGTGTCCCGAACCGCTAGTTTTGGATATCTCCCGATTGGCCCATGATAAATAACTTTTGATAAAAATATTACAAAACATAACACATATACTCCCTCTGTCCCATAATATAAGGGACATTTTCTATTTCGGGCGTCCCGAAAAATTCTTCCCATTTACCATTTTAAGAAACTTTTAACTTTACTTTATCTTATCCCAATATACTTTTTAATCTTCTCACTCCTCTCATCATTACTTTTCACCTTTTCCATTTCCTTCTTCTCTCTATCTCTCTCCTCACACCATTTCAACTTTCACTTTCCTCTCTTCTCTAATCATTAAAATCACAAATTTCTTAATTTACTCAAAATTTTCCATTTGTCCCTTATATTATGGGACGGAGGGAGTATAAACTTCTTTATTATGTTTTGACAAAAATAATATGTTTTACTAGCCTATAGCCTTATCGAGATACGTACCTATTTGATTTTGATTACTATAATAAGCCTATAACCATGTTTTCATTTAGATGTTATATAACATATCCGAGTCTACGTAACAATTATTTGATCTAAAATATTATTTAATTTACTACCTAAAGCAAAAACTGGGATGAATAGGGACTGATTGTTGTGATTTCTGATAAGGATAACCATGCTTCAAACAAAAAAATTAATAGTATATAATGAGTTGTTTAATAATTTGTAATTCATTATGTTTTAAACTGGGATGAATTGGGACTGACTTTTTTATTAAGTTATATATGTTGCATTTATATGTTACAATTACTCCAAAATTTTCAATACCCGTGCAGGGCACGGGTCTTAAGCTAGTACACCATTAATATCTTCTCTTTCTTTCTATTTTTTTTTATCTCTCTCCTCCTTAATAAATATACCTTAATTTTTATCTTAAATATCATCTAAAGTATGAAACCTAAACTATATTTAGGGACGGAGAGAATACTATATAACAGATGATTAATCACCTTTTAAGGGGGAAGAAAAGAGAAAGGATGACTAGGCTCTGAAAAGGAAGTTGTTTCTATGTATTAGTATAGGTATACGAGTACGACATATTGTTGATACGCCGACACGTTCAGGCACTGTCAAAATCTCAAATATATTTTCAACACGGTCAAAATATATAATCGAATATTCTTTAGTTTTTATATCTGTGTCATTCAACCTTCCTCCAACATCTTAATTTATAAAATAAAACATCTAAACCCCTTTATTAGTTTAATTTAATAAAATTATAATTAACTTGAAATATAAATCTATATTATCGCATCTCACCATTTCCGTATTCTCTACATTCTACATTTGCTATGTTTAAATGTTTGTTTTTGCTTATAGGTGAATTTATGATCTAGATTCTAGCAGGCAAGTTATCCAAAGTTAAATTGGATAAATACATTGTATTGATAAAAAATAACGTCTGCTCAAAGCACGAAGCTGGAATAGCTCAGTTGGCTAGAGCGTGTGGCTGTTAACCACAAGGTCGGAGGTTCAAGCCCTCCTTCTAGCGTTAATTCATTTCTCAAGTTGAATCTTTTCTTCTTCTTTTTATCTATCAATACACTATTTTCATCTTTTTTTTATCAATACATTCTATCAACTGGTGAATCGTGAGATTTCTTATTAACTTCTGACCTGCTCATGCTCTACTTCCTTTCTGCAAGCTTCAGTCTTAATTAATGCTTCTGTATAACCACTCTTTCAGATTTGGCATAAGCTAAGTCCAGCTCCCGCCAAGTATTCGTCTTCAAATATCTCAATGGAATCTTACCATTTGTTTCGAACACAGCAAACCAAACCATTAATACACTATTTTTATTTCAATATAGAACAAACTGAACAGAAAACACTATGGCTTACGGTTACAATGATTCTGGGGAAAATGAATTGAAACACACTACTCATACATGTTAAATACATGGAGAGGTTACTCTCCAGCTTCTACAACATCCAACACACCTATCAAAAAGTTCAATGAGTAATTGAGTAGAAAGGCCACACTCACACGCGTGACAACCATGGAGATGAAACTCAATCGTGATTAGTTTCCTTAGGCAAGACTACTCCGTTTAGGCAATCTAGACTAGTTTCTCAGGAGTATAACAAACAAGAAGGAATTGATTATGATGAGACCCATGCAACAGTAGCTAGGCTTGAAGTTATTCGTCTTTGATTGTTTTCGCTTCTCACAAGAGCTTCAAGCTATTTCAGATGGACGTCAAGACTAATTTTCTCAATGGCCATCTAAATGAGGAAGTGTATGTTAAACAACCTCTTGGTCTTGAAGACGCTCAACACCCCAATCATGTGTTCTTCCTGGATAAAGCGTTGTTTGGCCTGAACCAAGTTCCAAGAGCTTGGTACGGTTACCTCTCAGAGTACTATCTAGTCAATAACAGTCGAAGGGGGAAGATAGACAATACACTCTTCATTCAAGAACTTGGAAGCGACATTCTTGTAGTCTGGGTATATGTAGACGATATCATTTTTGGTGCAACCAACATGTCGGTGGTCGAGAATTCAAAGATTTGATGAGTAACAAGTTCAACTGAATATGATAGGGGAACTGAACTTCTTTTTGGGTTTGCAAGTGGTGCAAAGGGTGAAGCCGTAGAGATTTGTCATCAAAAATACTTAATAGAGATCTTGAAGAAGTATGATTTCGATTCTTGCAAGTCACTTCACACTCCAGTATCCACAACAACTAAGTTAGATGTTGATATGAATGTCCTTCGACCAATGACACTACTTACAGGGGAATGGTGGGTTCTCTTATGTACTTGACTGCTTCCAGACCAGATATTGTGTTGTTGTTAGTCTTTGTTCCCGATTCCAATCTGTTCCAAGAAAACCACATATCGCCAAAATCAAGCTAGTCTTTCGCTACCTCAAAGGGACTGACAATCTTTGCATATGGTATCCTGAATGCTGTGATTTTACTCTTGTTGGATATAGTAATACTGATTATGTAGGTTACATGGTTGATCGCAAGAGCACCTATGGAATGGCTCAATTTCTAAGCACTTACCTTGTATCATGGGACTCCAAGAAGCAAACCTCCATTGCCCTCTCAACCACTGAAGCTTAATACATAACCAATTCATCATGCTCCACTCAACTTCTATGGCTTATGCAATAGTTCTCAGAGTTTGGCATCTCTTAAGGTGCGGTTGAATAAGGTGTTATAATACCATCGCTATCAATATCTCCAAGAACCAAGTGCATTACTCATGAAAATGCACATTGATATTCTTCCTCACATTCTCTGTGAACATGTGGAGAAGAAGAACATTGAGCTTACTCACTGCAGGACTGAGGATCAAATAACTGATATTTTCACCAAGGCCTTGAACAAGGACATATTTAGCAACTTGAGGCTTATCTTGAGACTGATTCCCTTTAGTTGAGCAACCCCTCCTTGTAAGTCCCACTCCATTGACTATGAATTATTTTCTATCTTTAAGCTTAGAACTTAGGACTTAGTTGTGTGTCTTTAAAACAGTGCCCTTGGGGGTATTAGGCTCTCGCATGCGCTGTGTAATGCAATTAGAATGACATTGTTAATTACTATCTTGCTTCATCTTATTGCTTGATTATTTGTGTACCTTTGTATGCTCTTTCTTTCAAGCCATGAAACATACGCATGATCATCGCTTATAAACCATATCAAACAACCCCCCAAATATGATTCGTGCTTATAAGATAGTCCATTGGCCGATCTTTGTATTCCGTTCCCTATGACCAATAGTCCACACCTTGAATATTCACTTATATGACAAATAGCTTACCTTGATATTCATTGCATATTCATATGTATTGATTGTGTGAGTGCCTTTTTTCTTCCACTATATAAATGTATGCTGATGTCTCCCTGGTACAATCGTTGTGATTGGGAACTAGTTTAATAAGCGTTATCCCAATATCTCTTTATGATGGACTGCTCAGTAAGCATGGGAACCGAAAATTTGATTATGGGAACCGACCGTGTAATTTTTGGGGACTGGCAGAACTCATGGGGATCGGCTGATATTAACAGTTAATTACAAAAGGTAATCATTAAGCTGCCTCTCATCCCATTTCCCGTGAAAGAGGCATTTTAAGTAATTGCATTTCCAAGAAGCTACATCCTACCGATACATCTGCGATCGTTAGAACTTGTGACCGTTTAAGAACCTCCATAAAAGGCCCCTTCCTTCACCGTCCATGATCACCTCCCTCATTAAGCTCTATCATATTCTCTCTCTCACATCTTCTCTGCTCCCAAGCTCTCACAATTCTCATCATATTACTCTTTCTCCATTTCTCCTCAAGTCAAATCAATCAAAACAATGGCCACCTCTTCAAACATAAAATTATCTACCCAATCCATCAAAGTCATTGAATAGGTGGAGTTTCTTGGCTTCAAGAAACTTAAGCAAGAAGCGTTGGTAGTTGTTGAAGCCCAAGCTAAGTCACAGACACCACTTCCAGGCTTTACAACAACTCCTCGACATGCCTCCACCACAGTCACATCTCCTTCTCCTCCATCAACCACCAAAGATCCATACCACGTCCTCCAGCCAAAGCTTCTTCGCCACCTCCTACACCTAAAATCCATCAATCTCAAGAAAGCTCAGACAAAATGCAAACACTATCCCTTAGCGAGTCCAAGACTGCATCCAGCAACTCCAAGACCAGAGATGTGATCGACCTCGCTAAATCCACCGCCCAAGAAACAGTCACTACTACTGATATGACGCTTACTAAAGGTCTTAAGTTGCCAAGGCCAACCTACCCCTCGTCATTAGAGGAAGCGCATCCCGACAATCGCATAAACGCCCTCTCCTAGATGGCTCATCATCAATAGACAAGAAACCAAAAGCCCCTGCTCTTCCCTCTCCACTGCCTCCAGCTCCTCAAAAGGCCCTAATCCTTACACCTCTTTCCACTGCCTCCAAAGCCTCGCAGCAGCTTGACATATCACTTCCGCCTGCCACAAGCAATTTCTAAACCCGCCCCCTCATTGACCCAATTATCATAGGCAAGATTCTAGGAAATGATCGACTCAAGGAAGTTCGATCTCGCTTCAACTGTAGCAACATTGGAGCGGACTTCCTGGTCAGATAGAACAAGAACCATTCACAATCAACCACAATGAAGCTCGTAAGTTCTATTCCAATTTAAACCTAATGACCCCTGGCCTAGGAGAGTCCTACGTTGTCGCATTTAACCCTTGGGGTGAAGATCCCATCACTATCAATGCCAAGATGATTGCGAAGTTCCTTGACTTCCCTATCCGTGAAGAGTACGCATCGCTACCCAAGAGGAATTGGCCTCCTAGAAAGGACGATACAATCCAACTTCTGTTTGGTCACCGCAACATCTCATATATCAAAAAGAATCAAAATGCGCTTCTAGGATAAGATGCTTTACCACATCATGATCCATAACATCATTCCTTGCCAGGAAAAGAGGGATACAGTTAACATCATAAATGCTTTCCTAATGTGACAGGCAATGGAAGGCGAGTTCATAGACACTCCCAAAATCATACTCTTTCACATGCTCACAACCCTCCAACATAAAACAAACTCTCTACCATACACACACACCTTGTGAAGAAGATTATGGTTGAGTCAAGAATCTACAGCCCAGTCTATGAAACTCCCTACAAGAACATAATATTTTTTCCAAGCATGCACCTTTTGCAAAAGTACTCAAGTATGGATCCCCCTCCAACAGCTCCTGAAGTAAAGGCAAAGAAAGAAGACTTCAAAGATCTTCCAAAGGCAAGTGAATTAGAGCAAGCACTTATTCAGCAAATAGTTGTAAACATCAAGGTCCTCGAAATACTTCAAGGCATATCTAAATAGCTCAAGCACTTCCACATAACGGTCAAAAACATTTTCCGCGATCTTCATATTTAAGTTGCTAGTCTGTTTCTGGAAGATTTTGAAGTTCATGTTGAGCATGAAACAGTCACTGAGGATCAAATTGCTTATTATTTGTTCCCGTTTAACAACGCATAGAATTCTTAGGCTATTTTGCACTTATCCTTGTTTTATGTGTCAGTTGTTTGGGTGATTCATTAATATACAAGTATGATGTTGTTCTAGTTGAGTCTTGCAATGTGTTTTATTTTAGTTTTATACTTGGTTTATTCTTTCTGTATCACTTGCTTATCCTCTAGAGAGAACTGATTTAGTAAATCTCCTTTGTTCGCTCATTTAATACTTAACAGGCAACTTTTTCTATGATGTCAAAAGAAGGAATTAATGAGGCATTTGGGTTTATGTATTGAGGGGGGGACTGAATTGTGAGATACTAAAGGAAATAATAGTGGAGAACTTGTTCTTTATATAAGGGGTAATTATCACTATCAAATTCTTAGTCCATTTGGTACAGTTTAAATAATATGCCAAAACTCTATGTTTTTCATCATTACAAAGGTGGAAATTGTTGGGTTATAGGAACTAGGCAACTCAGTTCCTATCACTCGTCTCCCCAGTTTTAATGATAACAAACAAAATTATTGTTTCTAATATCTACCTTGAGTGAGTCATTACAGGATTATGTTATAGCTTATATTGGAATTGCGATGAAGGAAAGTAGTTGGTTTATCAAGTGCAAATGTATAGGAACTAAGGAGCTTCAATAGCACCTGTATCGCTCAAGGGAACTGAAGTAGAGAAATAGCACGGGAAGAGCGATATCACTTATAGTGCTAAAGGGGGTCGACGAGAGTGTTACACACATATGAACGTGAAGGGAACCGAAGGATATAGCTGAAGGGGACCGAGCATTTATTCATGGAAAGGATCTTTCACAGTTCCTATTTATGGAAAGCTACTTCATTTAAAAAACAGTTTAGATTTTCTTGTTTAGATTCAGCTTATCTAGCGTATTACAAATTATTTCTGTTTAGGAAACCGATTTTATTTCTCACCTATATAAGGTGATGTTCTAGGGTTTTTCCAAGGTTAACTAGTTGATTGTTATAATTTAGCAATTTGATCATTTGAGAGCTTGAGAGTTATATTGTTGAAGCAGCTTAAATCTATTGAGAGAAGGGAGTTTTTACAAGCCTAAGTAGAGAATCATGTGTTAAAAGGAGATATCTTGCATAGAGCATCCAATGGTTGTTAGCTTCTTTTATAGGTGATCTGGAAAAGTTATGAAGCGTATTACCGTGACCCGGACCTCGCAGTGCATAAGTGTTATTCATAAAGATGACAGACATAAGAGATAAGACAAAGAGAAGATTGCCAAAGGGACGAAAGCGCAACCGATCAGGAGAAGGCGCAATCGCGCCAAGCTACAGAGACCAGGGCGCGACCCATCCCAAGTGGGTCCGACAATGCACCTTCTTGCACACTCAAAGTGTCGAGTTGGGCCTTGGCACAACCGCTCCCTAGGTGGCGCAGCCGTGCCCCTGTTGGGTTGGACACGCAGCTTTGGCTTTGCTTGCGGGATTTGCTTCAAGAGTTTGTTCATTTCTAATGGAGTATTGGGTTGGGAGTTTAGTATTATTTTTTACTAGTATTAGGGTTGAATAAATAGATTTTAGGAGTTTAAGCTCCATCTACCTCCTTCACTTTACACTTTTATTTTACGTTCTAGAGAAACTATGTCGCACTAGTTCTCTATTGCTTTGTTCAATAGTTGAAGTCTTTCGATGATTTGGTTATAAGAATTATACGTTAGTTCTTATTCATATTTGGTTAGTTTTATCTCTCTTGCACTTAATTGTTTATTGAATCTGATTTGTCTGGCTGGCTTACCTACCTAGGTTGATTGGATCTATTCATATTGCTAGGGTTTGATTGTTTCTAGTTGAAAGGTCTTAGCTTTGTGTTGCAATTCAATTGCATGATCTAGTTGGGATTGTGATTGTGGAGAGAGTTGATTGCATGTTAAATATCAACTTAAGTCAATGGTACTGCATGCACATATCTATTCATGAGTTCATTGCTTTTTGGATATTAAATCTTGATAGTTTCAGGGTTGTAGCTTAGTAAGGGTTATTAGGACTAGTTGGACTAATAACTATATCCAAACAGGGATTAGGACAACCATGTAATATGAATTGGTGAACTCGAATATCAATAGTTGTCAATGATCAACTTATCTATCTGATGTGTGGATACTTTTTAAATGAAGTGTTTTCTCAATATTACATTTACAATCATAGTTTGTTTAGTTGAATTATAAATCCCCCTTGGTTACATTACAAGTTGATCACACTAGTAACATAAGAATCGATAATCTGACTCCCTGTGGATTTGAGTCTTGCTTGCCTCTTATTGTAGAGTTGCTAGTTAGGATAATTACTTTGATTGGGCGCAATGACACGCATTCTGCACCACGTCAAATTTGGCGTCATTTTCGGGGAGTCAAAGTTTCTTTTCTTGTGTTTTAGTTTGATTAACTTTAGTATTGACTAGTGCATGGTCAACACCCATACTACTGATCAATTTATTGTTGAGCTTACCAAAGATCGAGCAGACTATCCATAGAAGTCACAGAGAGAAGAGAGCAGAGATTGACACAATAGACGATGATCAGATTGAAGGGAAGACTCTTGAGCTAATAGCTCTTGCAAATACCCAACTGAAAATAGCTCAGCTATAGAAGCATACAAGAGGTACTCGCGCAAGGGAATAATGGTGGTAACATCACATTGAGGGAGCATACTACCCCCAATCTGACACAACAACCAGAAACAGTAATTCTACCACCCTTTGGTCGTGGGTGATATTCAAGCTGAAGTCGGGGGTAATCAATTTGCTCCTCATGTTCCATGGTTTTCCAAAAGAGGGCCCAATAATACATCTCAACCAATTCATGTTATCTGCATGACAACTAATCCAGCCATTGTTACTAAATAGTAGATCAAGGTGAAAGCATTTGGGTTTACACTGAAAGATACTGCCACGTTCTAGTATTACCATCTACCTATTGGGTCAATAGACAACTAGGAGAGATTGCACAAGGAGTTGCTGACAAGGTACTTCCCAGTTAAGAAAGAAAATGCATTGAAGAAAGAGATTGCCCAGGTAGAGCAGTGAGATGAGGAATCACTTTATGATTACTTGGAGCGTTTCAAGGGGTTGTGTGCTAGCTAACACTTTCATGGATATGAGTCTGATGAACTAGTGCTATTACTAACCCAAGGTTTGCTAAATTCGGAAAGGATAATGACTAATGCCGCCTGCGGTGGAAGCATTCTAAAAATGACCCATGAAGATGCCATGGAGAAGCTACAAGATATGGAAAAAAGTACTAGGAGGTTTAGGGGACTTATAATAAGAGAGTAGTGAATGCCTTGAGTTCAGAAGACCCAAGCCTTGCTAATAAGATAGATGAGATTAAGAAGATCCTTAATAGTCTATCTCCAAAGAGTGGGCAACAATCATCAAGTGTTTGTGGAGTTTGTTCTAATCCGTCTCTTCACTCTGACAAATGCCTTGAGCTACAGGAAGATACAGTTGTTGATGTTAACGTTGTGGGTGGATATGGACCTCCACGCCCTTGTAATGATCAACAACATAATAAATACAATCCAGGTATGGAGATCAACTGAGAAGCAACAGAGATGGAGGCCTCGCAATCGTCAACCTAGTTCGGGACCCTCAACTGCGGATCTGCTGAATTCTTTGATTAAGAACGTCGCAACTCATGTCCAAACTATCAAGGCGGGTATAAAGAACATGGAAATATAGATTGGGTGATTGGAACAGGAAGTATCTACTCTGACACAGAATTAATCGAACTCATTGTCGTCTCAAACCGTAGTGAATCCCAACATTAGGAATGTCAATGGCATGGCTCTAAGCAGTGGTTGGAACTCGGAGAAATGCTAGTTGATGAAGAAGAGTTCGTAGCTGAAGGACCTATAGATGCGCACCCACGCCCTGCGCTGTGTGGCCGTGCATTATCCCCTGAGGAGTCGCGCGACTGCGCCCCAACCCCACGCAACCGCGCCTTCTCTTCTATAGATGGGCACAATCGCACCTTGGATCCACGCGACAACACCCAGATGGACCCCTTTCAAGAACCTTGTGCACGACTGTTCCCTGGGATGTGCGACCGGACCATCTCCCTGTGGACCTGCACCCCCGCGACCTTGCCCAGCGCGCTCGCTCCCTTGTTGCCACCAAGGATTATCTTCGTTCGCTGCTGAACGCTGAAGAGGCTAACCCATTTCCACCACTTGATGTCAAGGACAAGATAGTTGATCTACGTGGTGATTTCAAGATGAGATAAATCAACTATGTGCATCCAAACTTTCCACCACTTGAGAGTTTGAAACCCCCGACACCCTTTCCTGAAGCATTGAAAGACACTAGGAAACTAGAGAAAGATAAGGAGCTTTTTGAGGCATTCAGTAAGTGCGAGGTAAACATCCCTTTGCTGAAGCTAGTCAAAAGTATTCCTCGTTATGAAAAATATTTGAAGGAACTATGCACGATCAAGAGAAAAAAAAGTTGAAGGAACAACAGAAGGTCGCGGTAAGTGAAAGAGTCGTTGTTGTATTCAAAAAGTGTATGCCTAATAAGTGCATTGATTAAGGTATGGTAATTATTCCTTGTAGTATTGGTGATAAGCATTTTGATAAATCTATGCTTGTTTTGGGTTCTTCTGTTAATGTGATTCCATACTCTCTTTGTAAGCATCTAGGATTAGGATCATTCCTTGAAAGAGGTATAATAATTCAATTGACCGATGGGTCCACTGTTTATCCTAAGGGAGTGGTTGAGAATGTTTTGGTTATGGTTGTTATGTTAGTCTTTCCTACATACTTCTTTGTGCTAGACATGGAGCATGATAGGCAAGCTGCGCCTATACTCTTAGGTAGACATTTTAAAAAACTGCAAGTACGAAAGTTGATTTATCTAGTGGGTCTTTAACCAAGAGTTTTATGGGAAGAATGTGAAATTTAATATCTTTGATGCTATGAAACACCCCGTCAAGGATGTTGCTTTTATTTGTGCTATTGGTGTGCATGATCCCATTGGGGATACAGATGATGCTAAGGTGTGTTTGGCCGGTGGGTCCCCGTTTCTAAGTTTGGAAGGCGACAAGCTTTACCCTTCTTCTACTTTGCAGGTACCAGAAGTTGAGCCTAAGTTCCTCCTGAACACTACAAGGAAAAGAAGAATGCACAACGACACGCGTTTTGCAACCCGTCATGTGTCGAACCTAGGAATTGTGTGTTTGACTTAAGTTGTAACTCTTGTATTTTGATCACTTGATTTTTATATATTTCTTCATGAATTACTTAAACAGATAAGCACTTGCTTGAATTCCTCTCTTAGGAACTCAAATCTCGGTTCCTAAGATCAAACCCATTCAATGATCCTACAGAGACAAACAATGGTTTTCACTCTTGACAATTCCTTCTCCTGCTATGTCAGGTTGGGAAACAGAATGAGACTCAAAGTTTTTGGACAGGGGAAAGTTAAAATCAAGATTGATCAAGTATCTTTACTCATTCAAGATGTGTTTTATATTCCAGGACTGTAAAACAATCCTTTGTGTATGGGTCAAATGCAACAAAGGAGCCTAGCAATTCTAATCAAATGTGGAATCTTTAAAATATTCCAGGAGGAGAAAGGACTTCTCTTTAAAAATTGAATGAAGACCAGCATAATGTTTATTTTGGAAGTTGTTCCTCAGAGAAACCAAGGTGAATCAGGTTTATAGTGCTTGAAAGTCAATAGTGGTAAAGCTAATATGGAATTGTGGAATCATAATCATCGAATGATTTTAGATCTCTTTTTTACTAATAAGGTCTAGTTGAGCTATTGATCTCTTTTTTGCTTATAAGGTCTGGTTGAGCTACTAATAAGGTATGGTTGAGCTATTCATCTCTTTTCTTGCTGATCTGGTTGAGATACTGATAAGGTAGTGACAGATACTGATAAGGTAGTGACAGTCTGGTTGAGCTATTGATTTCTTTTTTTTGTTTGATGTTTAGGCTAATGTGTCAACTGAAAGATAAATAATTATACAGGTAATTGGTTGCTATATTGAACTCTTTTTTACTCTTAGTTGCACTTTGCTGAAGTTACTGTTATATCGAACTAGTAGTTGCACTTTGCATAAGTTACTACTGAAGTTAGTGTACTTTAAACGTAGTATATGATGCATATATTATGGAAATGAACAAAGATGCAAAAAAGTGTATTGAACTAATTGAATTGAACTAATTGACTTGAACTAATTGACTTGAACAAAGATGCAACCGTAGTATATGATGCATATATTGTGGACATGAACTAATTTACTTGATGAATATTATTTCACGATGTCATATGACTCGGATGAATACAATGCAGATTACGATGCACTATGTATGATTGAGGAGGAAAAAAATTAGAGCGTCAATTTGGAGGGTTGATGCGTGAAGTCTTGGAAACCATGACTAAATATAGTCCGTCATCAAATAGTTCTGGGAGGTACTTTAATGTATTTGTAAGTTTTCTGGATCACCATGTTTGTTGTAATCATGAAACTTGTTTTTATATTGCACTTGTAAGTCAACCCTAATATGATGATGCCTTGCAAACCATTTCTTTGTGTTATTGTTATGATTGGTTACAGGAATATGATAGGGCTGGAAATAGGATTATTTCACCACCTCTATCACCACCGCAATACCTTCCCCACCCATTGGTTGCTTTAGGTTTAGGTGTTGATGAAAAAAATTTGTTCAAGCACGACAAAGAGAAAGGATTCGAGTGCTGGAAACACAAGATATTGTTTCTACAATATCTATTAATGTGTAGATTGAAGGGTGAGTACTTCATTTTCACATGGTAGGATTAAAAGTTTGTACTATTGGCAGGTTGTTAGTAATTGGGTTTCACATGACAATAGTAATGTATTATGATTGAAGAGAAAATGTGTGGTCATAAAATGAATGAAAGTCACATGTGAATGGATAAATGTTTCTATAAATTATTTGAATGTACCTAATTACTTCTTCTTCATTATA
Source organism: Phyllobates terribilis (assembly GCF_046119375.1). Lineage (NCBI taxonomy): Eukaryota > Metazoa > Chordata > Amphibia > Anura > Dendrobatidae > Phyllobates > Phyllobates terribilis. The sequence continues at coordinate 4,883 of NW_027367405.1, read as the reverse complement.
CATATGATTGAATATCATCTCAAGCTTCATCTCATTCATAAATCTGTGATCCATTAGGGAATATCAAAAACCAGAATCCTCAAGGTGATTTCTGTAGTGTGGTTTGAGTACTATGATTTATCTCTTGTAAATATGCATAATCACTTGTGATATATGAATTTGTAGTTGGCAATGTTGTGGTTGGATGAATACTACGGTCATTTACTTAAGGTTATAGAAGTATATGTTGATAATTTTAGTGCTATCATGATTGTTTTATGTAAAGAATAATGTCATTTAGTGTGATCGGAATTCATACGACAATATAGGAGCTCATTTCGTTATAACATAAGTTAGGGGGTGTGGAGTACACACTTGTGTAAACGAAGTTGAGTCTTGGATGACAACATGTAAGGTTAACACGTTCAATTTCCTCTGAGGTAATATTTATATCTGAGGGAAGTGACCATACGAGGAAAGTGCCCCTGCGAGGGACGTGTCCCTGTGAGGGAAGGGTACGAGGAACTGTACCGAGACTAAAGAATGGTTGAATTGGTCGAACACTTTCTCATTTTATCACGTGCATGTGAGTGGTCAATTGTAACCACCAGAACTTGTGCCACTACTTGGGTAATCGTCGGTAACCGTCAGGGAAGGCAGTTGTAACCACTTGGTAACTGCCATAACCGTCATGAGTGGTCAGTGGTAACCATCAGAACATGTGCCACTACATGGGTAACCGTCGATAACCGTCGATAACTGTTAGGGATAGTCCCTTACGAGGTAACCGTCAGGGAAGCTAGTTGTAACTGCTTGGTAACTGGCATAACCTTCATGTAACTTCCATATCTGAATATGGGAGTTTCCTAAACCTTATATAAAGGGTTCTAGGACATAGTGGTCGGGGCGGATTGAACATCTAAGCTATAAACAACCGTCTAAATTCCAAAATACTCGTCTCTATTGTTTGATTTTAATCAAAAGCCTTGATTTGAATCGGTTTGGTTTTGTCTTATTCCACTTCAAATTTCGTGGACTCTCTAAGACTTGTAAGGGGAGAAATATTGATTTTGGAAAGCGTTTACGCGATTCAAATCATTATCCGGTTTGTGTTGTTACTTGATCACTTCCCTAGAGGCCATTTGAAGACCAAGGTGTGAAGCCTCCACAACCAACAATCAAAATCAATATTTTGGTGATCAATGGCAACCGTGAGTGATTTGACAATGAAGTTTCAGAAGCTTGACAAGTTTGAAGGTACGGACTTTCAACGCTGGCAAAATAAGATGCATTTCCTCTTCACTTCCTTGAAGGTGGCGTATGTGCTTTCCACTTCTATTCCCGAGGTTGAGGATGATGGGCCACTAGATGCTTTGAGACGATGGAGCAAGTGGGAGAATGATGATTACATATGTTGTGGTCACATCTTGAATGGTATGTCTGACTCTCTCTTTGATGTGTATCAAAATGTCGAGTCGTCTATGGAACTTTGGGACTCTTTGGAGTTCAAGTACATGGCCGAGGACGCTTCTAGCGAAAAGTTCCTTGTGATCAATCTCAATGATTATAAAATGATTGATGCTCGGCCTGTGATGGAACAATACCATGAGATTCAACGTATTTTAGGGCAATCTTTTCAACATGGTATGAAGATGGATGAACGCATAGCCGTGTCTACCATCATTGGGAAGTTACCACCTTCCTGGAAAAAGTTCAAGAATACGTTGAAGCACAAGAAGGAAAATATTTCTCTTGTGGAACTTGGAAGCCATTTGCGTATCGAAGAAAATATTCGTGCGCAAGAGAAGGGTAATGAGAAGGAAACGTGTGTTTCTTCCACCTTCATATGATGGAAGAAGGTTCTCAGTATGAGAACAGGAACAAAGTCAAGAAAAGGGCGTTAAAAAACAAGCACAATGGTCCCAACAAGAAACGTTTTCCTAAAGGAAAAGCTTACCCAAAGGGAACAATTACCCCCAGGGGAAGGGTTGTTGGAATTGTGGGAAGCCATGACATTTCAAAAGAGATTGTTATGTTGTAAAGGGGAAAATTGGAAATGCTCCAAACCATTCTACTCAAGGGTCCAAGGACCAAGGGCATGCATCTCATCAAGGTTAGAAAGAGATAGTTTCCTTGAGAGGGACACTTCCCTCGTTTAGTTACTGATCCGGTATTGGATTATGTTTCTTATATTTCTGAGACATTTTATGTGCAAGATGATGAGGTCGCATGGTGGGTTGACTTAGGCGCTAATGTCCATGTGAGTAGGGACAAAATCATCTTCAAGACATTCATTCCTGTGCATGGACGTGTACTCCACATGGGAGATGAGTCAACTGCCCTGGTAATAGGCAAAGGCCAAGTGGAACTAGAGTTCTCATCTAGGAAGACTTTAGTTCTTAGTAATGTGTTGTTTGTACACAGAATTAGAAAGAATTTAGTTTTCCAGAACAATCCTTAACAAGTTAGGCTTTCAGCAAGTGTATGAAGCCGATAAGTACATCTTTTCCAAGTGTGGTGTGTTCTTTGTTATTGGTTATCTTTGTAATGGCATGTTTAAACTTAGTATTAGTAAAGTTGTTTCCATTTACATGACTTGCACACAAGGTTCAGTTCCGTCTGAGGGACACGTCCCTGCTAAGGGAAGCGTTCCCTCTAAGAGTTCAGTTTCTTCACATTGGGATGAACGTCTCGAGCATGTCAATTATAAGAATTTGCATGATATGTCTAAATGTGATTTAATTCCATCTTTTTATATGAGTATAGACAAGTGTAAAACATGCATGCTTACTAAGATCACTAGACATCCTTTCCCTAGTGTAGTAAGGGTATCTTCCATGCTTGAATTAATTCATAATGACTTGTGTGATTTTCATGCTTCTCCATATTTAGGAAATAAGAAATATGTGGGACAATCATTGATGATTATTCACGTTATTGCTATTTGTTTCTATTGCATTCTAAAGATGAAGCCCTTGGTAAATTCAAAATTTACATGAATGAAGTTGAACTTCAAAAGGGAACCTTAATCAAAAGGTTACGTACTGATAGAAGGGGTGAATACTTTGACCCGGATTACTTCCAATCAGTTGGTATCATTCATGAAACCACGGCTCCCTATACACCACAACAAAATGGTGTGTCGGAGAGGAAAAATCAAGTATTAAAGGAAATGGTTAACTCCATGCTTTCCTACTCGGGGTTGAATGATGGATTTTGGGGAGAAGCTATGCTTACGGCATGTTACTTGCTAAATGACTCAAGGAAAAAAAGTTACTCCATATGAACTTTGGTTCAAGAGGACTCCGAATCTGAACTTCATTAGAGTTTGGGGTTGTAGGGCGGTAGTAAGGCTACCACAACCTAAGCATAAGACTTTGGGTGACAAGGGTGTTGAATGTATATTTATTGGATATGCCAAGCATTCCAGTGCGTATAGGTTCTATGTTATTGAACCTAACAAATCTATATCAGTTCACACCATTATAGAGTCACGTGATGCCCTCTTTGATGAAAGAAGGTTTTCCTCAATACCTATACCCAAGGACTTGGTTCCTGGATCGAGTTCAGATCAAGGGGAACGTGTACCTCCAGAGGTACATGTACCTCATAGGGAACGGATTACAGAAATCAGAAGGGGTAAGCGAGTAAGGAAGAGTAAATCTTTTGGACCTGATTTCCATATTTACTTGGTTGAAGGAACAAGAGATGAGATTGATTCTCAATATTTATATTGTTATAATATTGAGGATGATCCTAAGACATTTGTCGAGGCAATGAAGTCACAAGATGTGTCTTTTTGGAAGGAAGCCATAAATGATATGATGTATTCCATCATGGGTAACCACACCTGGGTATTGGCTGATCTTCCCCCTAGTTGTCGACCATTGGGAGGTAAGTGGATCTTCAAGAAGAAGATGAAAGTTGACGGAACCATAGATAAGTTTAAAGCCACATTGATGGTTCAAGGCTTTAGAAAAAAGTATGGGACCGACTACTTTGATACATATGCACTAGTAGCTCAAATATCCATCATTAGATTCTTGATTGCCTTAGCTGTTATGAACAAGCTGGTTATACACCAAATGGACGTGAAAACTGCGTCCTTAATGGGGATTTAGGAGAGGAAGTGTACATAAAACAACCTGAAGGGTATGTTATACCTGGTCAAGAACATAAGGTGTGTAAGTTGATCAAGTCCTTGTATGGGCTGAAGCAAGCACCTAAGCAGTGGCATCAAAAGTTTGATGAGGTTTGTGATGTCTAATGGTTTTTGTGATAAACCAATCGGACAAGTGCTTATATAGAAAATTTGATGATTCTAGAAATGGAGTAATAATTTGTCTATATGTAGATGACATGATGATCTTTGGTACAGATCAAGAGCAAGTAAATCTTGCAAATGAATTTTGTCATCACAATTCTCCATGAAAGACATGGGGGAGGCCGGTGTTATCCTTGGAATTAGGATAAAACGGGAAGAGGGAAGGATAATGCTAACACAATCTTATTACATTGAGAAAGTGTTGAATAAGTTCAATTATCATGAGTGTACTCCTGCGAACACTCTGATTGATCCATCTACACGTTTGTTTCCCAACAGGGAAGCGTCCCTGACATTGCTTTTGCAGTGGGTAAGCTTAGTCGATATACTAGTAATCCTAGTGTGCATCATGTGCAAGCGGTCTATAGGTTACTTCGATACCTCAAGGGAACTATGAACTTTGGTCTAGTGTATGATGGCTTCCCTCAGGTATTGGAGGGGTATTCAGATGCAAGTTGGATAACCAATTAAGAGGATCGTTCTTCTACAAGTGGATGGTTATTCTACTTGGTGGTGGTGCCATTTCTTGGGCCTCAAGAAACAAACTTGCATCACAAGTTCAACGATGGAATCGGAATTT
>NW_027367404.1:0-58515 GCF_046119375.1 Phyllobates terribilis | reverse complement strand
TAAGAAAGGGTAGCATCCCTACAAATAACATCACGAAGAGTAGTATCCTGTAAGGCCCAATAGACAAGGAAATAAGGCATTGCCTTTGAAGAACGTTATTATCACTGGAAGATATCTACTGTAATCCGTATGGTGTGGGTCCAGGAATGTGTCGGGCCACGATTGTTGTACCTGTACTTTGGTACGGGTTTGTCCTGGGCTGTGTAGCACTAGCAGAACGGGATGAAGAAATTGAAGTAGAAGAAGGTGAAGGGGTATACCTAGTAGAATATTTCCACTGACGGCGCCTTCACAGACCCTACTCGTGGTAGCGTTGAGCTGTAAGAATGAGCTCGTTGAGGTCGCGGAAGTGCAACACTTCTACTCTGTCTCATAGTGATTCGTTGAGCCCTGAAATAAAACGGTCTCGTAGATTACCCGTGGACACCACAGAACCTGCCTTTTAGTACAAATTATCAAGTTGTGCTAAGAACTCCTGGGGCTCGAGGTACCATGCGTCTCTGATGCCACTTCATACCTCATCTTCTCCTTGTAGTTACAGAGCACGTACTTCCTTGTCATGACGTGGATGAGCTGATCCCAAGCAATAAAAGGTGGAAGTCCACGTCTATGGCGGTCATCTTCATACCCGTTCCACCACGTATGCACAACACCCCTAAAATGTAGGGTCACCGCATCGACTACCTTGTCGGGGGCATAGCGACATGCCGCAAGATATGCTCTATAGTCTGCATCCATTCAAGAAACACATTAGGATCATTAGTACCCTCAAAGACAATGGCTTTTACCTTTACAACACACGGGCAGATGCACGTGCATCCGGACGGCGAATGTCGTGGCCTCGCCGGTGTTAGTGACATTGGTTATGGTACCCCTTCTCGGGAGATGGAGGTGGGGAGTCTTCATCCTCCGAGTTACCTGAGTTCTCGGCCTGTTGGCTGGCCGGGGACTACAGTTACGCCGCTTCCCGTGGGCTTTAGGTGTGTCCCGAGGGCATTGCCCAACAAAGGCGTCGTGCTTCACCTGAAGCCCTAGATCGTTCTGTGGCGGCAAGTAGTCCCGACTATGTACCTACATCTCAGGTGAATCTCACATAACAGGTACGTTATTAAAATGTGGATGAGAGTTACCTTCAACTTCATAAGTATCGTCGCCGAACTCGTAGGCGTCGTCGTTGCTATCATCGTTTGTGGCATCGCTAGACTCTGGAGTACGCATCGACTGATGCCTCTTGAATGCTTTGAAATCATAAGGGATGGAGGAAGATTTCGACCTTCCATGGACCATCTTGTAAGGGCCGACCCCCGCATGCAAATCGTGTAGCTTCTGCGAGCATCGGAACTCCTTGTGGAGTGCCTCGGCTTGCAGCTCCTCGAACTTGAGACGATCATTGGAGTTGTAGAAGTCGTCCGTACCTTCTTTACACGACATAAAATGAGAATTAGAAAAGGACATTCAGACGTCTTTACCTTTCTCTTTTCTACAAGTATCTGGGTATAGGTGGCAGTCGGAGTTGCTTCGTAGTGGTCTGACGGGCAGCAACTAGATCGGCCTGCATCGTGGCATTGGCTTGTTTGGCGGCCTTGAGTTCTGCTCACATCTCGGTGTGCATCTTCGCGAACATGGCTTGCATGGTCTTTTGCAGAAATTTTGACGCTATTCGGATTATGCTTATTAGCTTCAGTAGTTTGAAGTATTACTTACCTTATAATATCAATTGACACAAATTCAATTTCCTCTTGTATATTATTTGCATCCCTTCACTTCCCTATAAGAAACACTATTTTTTTCTTAAGACCTCTTAACTTAATGGTATATGAAAAGGCTGATAGTACTTCATCTTCCAATTTATCTTTTCCTTAAATTTGTTAAACCGTTCACCTTCATCATTCTCCACTTTTAACTCCCACAGAAATTGTAACTGCTACAACATGAACTATATATCGATATAGCCTCTGCTCTTATATATTTAGCTAAAAAATAAGTATAATATAAAAGGGATTAAAGACTAAAAACAATCTGTGTATAGTGTATCATTAGTTATTACATTGAAAAAAATATTATTTATAACCCGTTATTTTATTCTCAAATATATTTCAATCCAATTCCAATAGAGATCATTTAGCACAACCAAGAAATAACCAAACTTTATTTGACTTTCTATTCATTTATTTATTCACTTAACAAATATATTGGTAAGTTTCAGGAGATTCAAGCTTTTAGTTATATGGTTTAAAAAAAGCTTTTAGTTATATATTAATTATAAACTCTTCTAAATCCTACTTAAACATAGAGGCAAAAAATCTTACCAATATCGTAACTCCAATACCAATAAAATAAACTTTCTTATTGTAATCAAATACTTTGTGCAATGGGTTAGAAAATACAAATCAATTACACCACTTTAAAAAACTCTTAAAATAGGCCTAATCTCCCAAGTTACACAACTAAAAAGAGTATATAAAAATCCAAATTTAAAGAAGAAAACAATAATTATATAGATAAAGATAGTCATAATAAATGAGTTCTTATAATAATAATAATAATAATAATAATAATAATAATAATAATAATAATAATAATAATAATAATAATAATAATAATACTTGTTAACTTTAGTGTTTTGAAGTATTACTTAACGTCCAATGTCAACTAGCACAAGTTCAATTTCCCCTTTTGTCTTATTTGCCTCCTTCACCTCCCTCTAAAAAACACTATTTTTTACTAAGATATTTCAATTCTGTGGTATATGAAATGGTTTATAATAGTTCATCAACTTATCTTTTTCTTAAATTCGGTAAACCCTTCACCTTCACTATTTCCCACTTTTAACTCCCCAAGATATTGTGATTGCTCCAACATGGATTATATATATAATTTCTTCTCATATATATTAATATAAAAAATAGACATACTATAAAAGGGATTAAAGATTGAAAACAATCTACATAGAGTATATCATTAACTATTATATTAAAAAGAAATATTATTTATATTTTTTTGAGTTATTAGTATTATGAGAAAATTTACATTAATCATTTTACATCCATAGAGTAACAACAGTTTTAAAATTATATAAATTACTCATAAAATTCCAGAAACTATAGTACTATGAGTTTAAGAGTTAATGTCTATTAAAAAATTAAATAATCATGATTCTAATACATATAAAATAGAGTTTTTATACTTAATTTCCTCTAATTCAACTTAGTTTATTTTCTTTTTCCCTAAATCCCTCTCAATCAATTGCTCCTTTATTCACTGTTACAATTATTAAGGTCATCGCGGTATAAAAACTCATTTATTGTGAAAACTATCACATTCCCTAATTATAATATGCAACCAGACATGTCAAAAGCTGACCTGACATGAAAAACCGACCTGACTCGACCCGCTTCTGGGTCATACAAACCCGACCCTTTTTTATGGAACCCGTTTTCACCCGGTCCAATGACCCGAGAAATTTTCGGGTCAAACTATGACCCGACCCGATGAGCCTAGTTCGACTCGCCGTAGCAAGAATGTAAGTATTAAAAATTTGAAAATAAAAAATAAATTAAATTAGACTTTTATTAAATAAATAAATATATTTATTTTAAAATATTTTTTATTATTTTATTCAAGAGAAAAAAGTACAACAGAAAGGAAAAATCCACCTTAGCTGACCCGTTTAACCGATCCGACCCTCCATTAAATCCGCTATAATCCAACCCATTGTAACCATATAAAACTTTGACCTGAAGTGACTCGATCCGAAATAACCCGAACCCGACCTGCCCGACCCGATTGTCAGGTCTATATACAACTAAAAACTCATGAATATTGTGAATAAGATTAAACTGGACTGAACTTACAAAGAGGGGAGAGAAATTCTATTTGTATAGACTGAGTGAGGATTTCATTGGACAAGGGAAAAAATTCTATATAAATAAGAATTAAGTTCAGTAAATTTATCGATTGCTTCTTTCCTAAGTTCGAATAAATTATTAATATTTGTCGATTACGTATAATAATGGATTGAATAATCACATGTAACAATGACATATACATTGTAATAAATATGATATCCTATGAAACTAAAAATAACATCCAAGAAAAGAATATTTTAGATTTCAATATACGCAACAAAATTGATACCAGAAATAATCCATATAGTTCATTCACTACAGAATAAAAAATATCTCAATGACTATACCATGTACCCATATATAGTTACATATTATAGACAATCACACGCCTTATGTTTCTTAAATTAAGGAAATGAAGTATTGTCCTATTGGATAATTTTTAATCATTTTATACATTACATTTTATCTACGTGATTCATTCGAACTTTCATAGACAAACAAGGAAAAACACATTAGAATATATATATATCTAAATCATATTTTCCATACAAGATGCAACATAAAAAATAAAGCATGTACGAAGCACGGGCATGAACAACCTAGTTTTAATAAAAGTTAAGTTAATAAGAAAAAATGCCCCTTCTTAATTGCCATAAAAGCTCAATTTATTTTTGGTAATTAAGGGTAATATTGATGCCCAAATATCTCGTCGAGACAACACTTCTTCATCGAGAGGTTGAAGATGTACTTTTGCTCTCCTTTACTAAGGGTGAGCTTGATTAAGGGTGCCAAGACTCTCAAATGGACCGTCGATTGCCTATCGTCCCTCCTCGTTGCAGTACCTGCACGACAAAACCCAGAGGGGATCTTCCTCTGGATTTGGCTCACCGACGCTCAATTCAGTCGAGGATCAAATGAGGGATAATAGTGTTTAGGGAGAGAGAGAGTAAGACAAAATAAGACTTTATGTCTATAAATTTTGGCAGAGTTTCAGTTCTCTAAAAAGATGACCGCTCCATACTCCTGATTCGTCACTATTTATACGGAAGCAAATTTACTCCTTCTTTGGGCCTTTGACTCATGGGCCTTATTGATAGGAGTTATTATATGGTGTAACTAGCGACTATTAGCTTAGGATTAGTGGTGTTTAGGTGCTTATTGAGTGGTATTCCCGGAATCTGGTATGATTGTTCACTTATAGATTTGCGGGATGCTCATAAGTGTTATTTGGTGGTTTGTATTATGGAGATCCTATTTGTACTCACCTCTAGTGCATTTGGGACGGAGCTAGAGAGAAGACGACCACACCTACACCCATGGAGAAGCTGAGAGGCGAAGCCGAGCAGCCTTGGAAGCTTACAGAAGACCAAAGACCAGTCCGAAAGAAGGTTTCAAGAAGAAGAAGAGCTACGGAGAAGATGTCTCGGTCGAGACTTTGGTGTCTCGATCGAGATTTGCCCTCGACATGGTTGTCGCGACCGAGACTATAATGTCTCGATCGCGACTTTGCCTCGACAAGAAAGTAGCGATCGCGACCCTGAAAGTAGCAATCGAGTCTGGTGCCGTTTCTGAGTGACTGGGAAAATGTCTCGACCGCGACTTTATGTCTTGATCGCGACTCGGCGTTATACCCGGCCCAATTGCAGATCCAAGCCCGGGAATCTATCCGTTTTTCCCCTTTTTTATCATTTATTTTCTGTTATTTTATTTCCTAGAGGATAGATACTATATAAACCTCTAGTTTTAGGTTAGAATTATCTAGTTATTCTTTTTGCCACTTTTCACATTTAGTTCTTAGAGATTCAGCAGCCAAGAGGAAAGCTCCCACCTTTGTGCCATCTTCTACCTTCATCACTGGTTAGTTCATCCGTAATCATGTATAGCTTTCTCTTGGCTATGTCTGGCTAAGTCCTTACGGGTTCACTCTTAGGTTGAGGCCATTATTATAGGAATTGTTTGTGAGAATTCTATTGTTTATGTTCTAATAATAATTTCAGCATTGTTTTATTTTCTCTTGTGATTATTGTCATTGATTGATATTGATTTTATCTAGGTTCGAAACTAGGTTGATTATTATCCATTCATATCGCTAGGCTTGATAATTCGATTTGAAAAGTCTTGTCTTTTTAGGTAGCAATCAGAATTAGCATAGACTATTTGCGAGTGCTTATTTTGTAGAGATTATAAACCTGTGTCGAGTATCGGTGATTTGCCAATGGTATTGCATAGGCCTACATATCTTTGATCTTTATGCTGTTGAGTAGTTGAACCTTAGGATTTCTTTGGTTATTTCATACAACAAGGGTTTCTAGGACTATTTGGACTAGTTGCTATTTACGAACAAAGAGTAGGACAACTAAATTATTTATTTAAAAGAACATAACTTTATTAGAATTCGATGATCAACTTTCCATAAGAATAATGTGCTGAGACTGAAAGAGTGAGCTTTTCATCATTATAAGTTTTCAAAATCCAACGCATTCAGTTATTATTGATTTCAATAGTTTTCCAAACCAAAAAACCCCCATTTACTGCTGATAACACAAATTGAACTAGACTATCGTTGTGGCTCCCTTGGGACTCGACTCCGACTTGCCGCTTTACTAGTGGAAGTTAGTTGGATTTATTTTTGATAGGGCTAATGACCGTTTAACGGCTGTCACTTATTCTCATTGTAAAATAAAGCTTATAGAGACAAAAACTCAGGCCCACAAAACCCGCCCCAACATCCAGCCGCGGAGGTCCCTCGAACGATCGAAGCTTCGAGGGTCCCATGCCTTTGTTGGTTGAGGCGGAATTTCTCAAGCTTGATGAATATCTTTGAGGCCCTTCTCATCGAAATGTTATATAACTTACTTACCTGTGGTTGCGTCTTGAAATGTTTCCTCGCTCGAAGGTCGCTCCCTGGGGGATTGTTCTCCCCCTCAAGGCTTGTGTCATTCACCATCATCTTCCGACCCTCTCCTCCTCAAGAGCAAATTCCCATGAAAACTCTCTCTCTCATGCGCCATTTTTTGAATTCGTTTGAAAATAAACCGTGTTCGGGCGGGATTTTACCGCTTGCTCTCCACGTGTTATGCCAGGAATTTTTGACGCTTCCTCTTCCCCTGTCCTATAAAAGGAACTTTTCTTCATCAGTTTCATTTTTACCGCTGTCCCTTTCCACTTGCTCTCTCTCAAGAATGGATCACTTTTTTCTCCGGCAACACCTCCTACAACCGCTGCTTTTTTCCTGTGCCTGCGACCAGTCAACTAGTTCTGATCATCTTCTCCGATCACTTTCTCTGACTCTTCCATGGCAGGTTAGTCTCTTCTTTCCCCTGTCTAAGTTCTTTCAGTTGTTTGTGGGGTTCTCCGATCACTTTCTCCTTGTCCCCACCTTTTAATTTCTTTCTTGGGCGTTTGGAATGAGGATATATCGATTCCACGGTCGCCGTCGTCGGAAAACTCCGTCGACGATGTCGGACATCACTTTCCTGTTTCGCTCTTTCAAGGTCATTAATGGTCGAGACAAACATTCTCCGCCATTCTTCTTCTTTCATTCCCTTTCTTTTTGTTTGCCTTTTTTGTGTCGTGGGATCGAAACATCGTATGGGAAAACGCGCTCTATTAATCAGATCACATCTGTCATCTGTCTAATAATCAATAAATGCTATTACGCGGCTCAAGTCATACGCTTTTACCTTTATACCCCTTCTCCTTTCCGAATTCCATTCCTCCTCATATTTATTATTATTATTATTATTATTTTTCTTTCTGGTTTTCTGGGTGCTTCGCGAAGGGGGAGGTTCCCCCTTCTCGCACGTCTTCTCTATCGACGAGAACTAATAACGAGATTTATTCCTTTCTCTTTGCGAGGCCATTTATACCCCAAAAACTAACTTTTTTTTTCCTATTGCAGTGAGTAGTACATCTACAGTACGAGATTCAGAAGTGAGCATCGAAAACTCGAGCTCCTCTTCGACAAGCTCCTCGTCAACATGCTCCTCGTCGACCATTTTCGACATGTGCCCAACGCGGGCTTAGCCTACTTCCTCCTCCTTGTAGCGACCCTCAATTTTCTTGCCCAACACGGGCTTAGCCTACTTCCTCCCCTCATCGTAGGGATTTAGAACCCTTCTTAGATTTTATGCGTTATATATGTTATGTTATGCTTGACGTGTTCTCTATGTATCTTTGAACAGAAACATCTTTTAAGTTTTTGAATCTTGAGGATGATGAGGACCACCTGGTCCCACCCCACCATGCACCATCGAACGTAGTGATCCCTATCCCAAGATTGACGATGCAGGGCTCCGCGGATCCTCCACTGACACTTCCCACCACTGCGATTGTTATTCAAGACTCAATCCTATTGTCTGATCAGCTCAAACGCAAGAAGACCAGCTCATCTAAGAACTCTTCCCGTCCGAAAAAAAGAGACAGATGGAGAAAGAGACTGTAGGGCCGACAGTCTCGGCTATAGCTCCGACAAACCATGAGTCTCCGAGCATAATGGTGGGTACCTGGAGCATGAGCTCTGGTTGTATTCTGCTGACTCCAGACATTGCTGAGAAGACAATGAGTCGATTGGTGCCGGTGCCGAGTCCTTCGCCCCTTATTGCGAGGATGGCAAGGGACTATTCTGTTGATGGGGTTCAACTACTGATGGGGGTAAGTTTAGGTTAATATTTATTTTGGGTTGACACTTAACTTGGGTTTTTTCTTCTTATTTTTCCCTTGCTTTTTAGGCCGTACATTTATGCATGGCCACCACATTGAAGTTTGAGAGTGGCATGAAGAAAGCTACCGCAGATTTATCGAGGAGCTATGTCGAGCTTAGCGAGACGGTTCAGGAGTTGCGAGTTCAAGTGAGCAAACTTTAGAGCGACGCGAAGAAGGAGAAAGAGGAGCTCCAGAAGACCATAAATGAGAAAAACGGGGAATTGAAGTTGATGATTGCCGAACTGACTCGAAAGAGTGAGGAGGTGGTTAAGGAGTAGTCTGACCGCGAGGCTTTGGTTGCTAAGAATGAGGCTCTGGCTTTAAAGAAAAACCAAGCAGAAACAATAAAAAAGGCCCGCCAGGAGGTGATCAACGATTACGCCTGTGGTCATCGCGAGGCTTCGTGCATGCGCTTCCTTTCTCAGTACCAAGTATGTGTCTTCTGCGAGGTGTCTAAGCTTCAGGCAGCCGAGCAGGGCTTGTCTAATTTTCAAATCGACGGGATGAGGTTGTACGATTATTCCCTCGTGCCAGCCGAGTATATTCCTGCTCCCCTTGGCGCTTATGTTCTGGACGACGAGAAGACACTTGAGGTTTGGTCAGTGACCAACATTCCTTTGGAGAGAGAAATCACCCCTCGGCGTGAGTGCGAAGTGCCGAGTGGCCCTGCTATTTTCCTGAGGGAAAAGCGAGATCGTAATGCTGCCAAAAAGGCTGCCGAGGGCCTCTCAAAAGATGCTGCAGAGGCCTCCGAGACAGATGCTGCTCCTGCTTCCGACCTTCCCATGGTGTCGACTGCCACTTAGGCTTTTTTTGTGTTTTTAATGTTTACGGAAAATGACAATTTTTGGATAGCCCTGAGGGGCTTGTAATATAACATTTGCGACTGCTCTTCTGTACTTAACCGTTATTACTTTCGAATGCTTGACCTGACCTTTTGCAACCCTTGCTTACTGCCCCTTGCCTTTTCGATCATGAGACATCTGATCATATGTGAGAAAAGGTACAAATAAGGGGGTTGTGAGGGATACTTTTCATCGATAGGAAGTATGTAGAACACCATTCATAAACATGAGTTGTAACAACTTAGAACAAGCAACCTTACATAAATATAGGAAGAGTTAAAAAACACAATAGGTGCTTTGTAAAAGACAAGTATGCTTCATTTCTCTACATTTTTCTCCATAGTAATTTGGTTCGAGGTATTCTGTTTCGTAGTAGTTTTCTCACGTGCGTGTCGTTATGATTTACCTATCGCTGAAGAACCATGCATAGACGTTACTGACTACTCTCAGTACGAGTAAGGCATATTTTTGTTATTTTACCTGAAGTCTTATACTTACCCAAGCTCTATCACCTCTTAGCCTTGGGGTACGCCGAGTTGGTATCTTGTCATAAATAGTGGAGAGGGTTCCCTGTTACACAGTGTTTCATTGTTATTGTTGTTCTTGTGATAACTTCGTCGATTGTTATAGCATGTATTTCAACATACCTTATCCTAGGTCGGAGCCCAGCTTTGAGGGATTATTATCCGCGTTGCGTAATGTCACTGTTTGTCGGTCGACCTGTATCAAAATTTAATTTTTCACTGGTGATCGTAGAACAAAGTAATTATCCCGAGTCTTTTAGGATTGTTACCTTGTTTTCGGGGATTGATTATTGTGCCTGTAACTGAGAGGGTTTTGTTTTTCGTGACTGGCTCAACGCGTGTGACGCTCGATGATACAGTCCAAGCTATTTTGTTGCTCGTGGTTGGCTCGAGACATCTCAAGCTCGATGGTACAACCGAAGCTGATTTGGTTGCTCTTGATTGGCTCGAGGCGTTCAACGCTCGATGATACAACCCAACCTGATTTGGTTGCTCTTGACTGGCTTGAGGCTTTCAGCTCTCGATGATATAGCCCAAGCCAATTCAGTTGCTCTTGATTGGCTCGAGGCGTTTAGCGCTCGATGGTACATCCCAAACTGATTTGGTTGCTCTTGACTGGCTCGAGGCGTTTAGCGCTCGATGATACAACCCAAGCTGATTTGGTTACTCTTGATTGGCTCAAGGCGTTTTGTGCTCGATGATATAGCCCAAGATGATTTGGTTTATAATGTGATACACATATTTATGGGTTCAACTCTTGTGAATGTTTCAGGGGCTATATACTTGTGTAAGTATGACAGCCGTACCTCCTTCGGTCGAGTGAGGATGGCTCTCTCACTTGTACCATTTTATTCGGCGTTAAGGCTTTGTCGAGCCTTTACGCGATGCCTCAGCTATAAGACGCGAGTGTTTTGTTTTACTATTTGATGACTAGAAGATGTATGCTTTTATGTTATGTATTCATAAAGGTAAAAAAAGATAACGATAATCAGTTATGTACCTTATGAGAGGTGTGCGAGAGTTATGGAAAATACTTATGGAGCCGCATCACATTCCATGAGTTCGCGATGCGGTTCCCAGCACAATCTTTCAGTTTGTAAGCACCTGGGGCTATTTTGGGCTCAACGATGTAAGGCCCTTCCTAGTTTAGGTCTAGCTTTCCCCCTTCTATTTTCCGCATTACCAAGTCTCCTTTTATGAAGCCTCGAGGCTTGATCTTCTTGTTATAGTATTTGGCAACGAAAACCTTGTGATTTTCTGCTTTGATGGTTGCCATTTCTTGAGCCTCTTCTCAACTGCAATTCTTGGGTCGCTTTCTCTCTGTTATCCTCTTCGTTGTATTGCAGAATTCTGTCTGTTGGAAAGAGATGTTCAACTGGGAATACAACCTCGACGCCATAAGCAAGGGCAAGTGGTGTTTCCCCTGTTGCTTTCTTAACTATGGTCCGGTTTGCCCACAACATGAATGGTAACTGCTCGACCCATAGCCCTCGCGCACCGTTGAGTCACTTCTTGAGGTCCGTTACTATGCTTTTGTTCCCGGCCTTGACCTGACCATTGCAATGAGGATGTGCTGCGGATGCAAACTTCAACCTGATTCCCAAGTCTTTACACCAATCGACGAGCTTTGGTGTTTAAACTGTGGGCCTCTGTTGGTGACGATGTCCTGGGGTAGTCCGTATCGGCATATGATTTTTTTTCCATAGGAACTTCTGTAAAGCTTGGACATTTTTTTGTCCAAGGGTACCGCCTCGATCCATTTAGTGAAGTAGTCGATTGCTACAATAATGAACTCTAGCTGTCCTGGTGCCTTTGAAGAGAAAGGACCTAATAGATCTAATCCCCACATCACGAACAGGCAAGGGCCTGCCATAATCTACATCTCTACTCCAGGTTGGTGACAGGCTAGTGCATGGTCTTGACAAGATTTTCATGATCGTGCAATATTTAAGGCATCCTCACGCATTGAGAGACAAAAATGACCATGTTTAAGTGATTTAAACACTAAGGACCTCAAACCGGCATGAGTACCACATAACCCAATAGGGAGCTCGACGAGCATTTCCTGACCCTTCTCTCTTGATAAACATCTGAGCTCGCGTGTCATTATGCCTTTTTGTACAATTCTCCTTGGCATGTGAAAAATCTCGCAGCTTTCGCCTGTAGCTTCTTTCGTTCGAGAGGATCTTCTGAGAGGTTGTCCTGCGACATGTACTGTAGTATTGGAGTTTTCCAGTCATCCACTAGGGTGTTGATTGACATCATTTCAAGCTATTTAGATATTGATTTTGTTCTAGTAGAGCAGTACCAGATCGTTCTTGTCTTTCTTTCATGTTTCACGTCGACCAGCTATGCTCGAGAGGCAAGCTTTGCGAGCCCGTAAACCTGCTCGTTCTCATTTCTTGGGATGGCAGTTATGAGGAAGTGTTTGAACATGTTCCTTAGCTTTGCAACACGAGCTTGGTACTAAGGTAAGGTTCCTGTTCGCGTTTCATATACTCCTTGTACTTGTTGGACAAGCACCTCAGAATCACAAAAACACTTAATCTATTCAACTTGCTCTTCGAGGGCTATTTCAAGCCCAATGATCAGTGCTTCATATTCTACTTCATTGTTAGTGGCGCTAAAGTCGAGCGTTACTGCGTGCTCATACATGTCTTCTTCAAGCGAGAATAGTGCTATTCCCGCACAATACCCCTCGTTGTTTACTGCACCGTCCACGTACAACCTTCATGGTTTGCTTGCAAAGCATGGTGAGTTCCCAAGCTCTCAGAAGCTTGTTTCAACAATAAAATTGGCCCGTGCGTGGGACTTTATGGTCGGGCGAAGTTGGTACTTGATATCAAACTCCGACAACTCGATGACCCACTTGGTCATCTTCCCAGATAGGGTGGGTCGATTCAGGATTGCTCGAAGATGAAGGTCGGTTAAAACTTGAATAGTGTGTGCATGGAAGTACGACTTGATCCTGCGCGTTGCCACAACTAAAGTGGATACCGTCTTCTCGACGGATGAGTACCGGCCTTTGGCTGGCAAAAGTGCCTTGCTAACAAAGTACACAGGTTTTTGCTATTCGCGAACGAGGACTGCACTTGATGTTTTAGAATTTGATGCGAGATACAATTGTAGCACTTCACCTGGGGTGGGTGACGATAGAGTTGGAAAATTTTCTAAGTGTTCTTTGAGGCTACTAAAAGCTGCCTCACACTCAAGTGTCCATATGAACTACTTCAACTTCTTAAGGATCTCAAAGAAGGGAAGGTTGCGATCGGCGAGCTTTGCATAAAATCTCCCTAAGTAGTTGAGCGACCCTATGAATCATTGTACTTCGTTCGTCGTTCACGGGGCCTTCATGTCTAAGATGGCCTGGACCTTGGAAGGGTTTACCTTAATGCCTCGTGAGCTGATCTGAAAACCCAAGAACTTGCCTTCGGTGACCCCGAACATGGACTTCACGGTTTAAGACTCATTCCATATCGTCGCAGAGTGTCAAACACTTTGCATAAGTCCCTTGGGTGATCGGCTTGGTTCATGCTCTTGACTATTATATCATCGACATAAGCCTCGACTGTTTTGCCAATCTGCTCACGGAAAACTTTGTCCACTAGCCTCTCAAAAGTTTCCCCCGCGTTCTTGAGCCTAAACGACATAACACTGTAGTAGAAGGTTCCTTTATCTGTGATGAATGCGGTGTGGCCCACATCGGCTGGATTTATCATTACCTGGTTATACCCCGAGTAAGCATCAAGGAAGCTTAAAGCCTCGTGACCTGCTGTGGAGTCGACGAGCTGATCAATGGATAGGAGAGGATTTCTATCCTTTACGCATGCCTTGTTTAGATCTGTGTAGTCGACGCACATGCGCCATTTGCCTGTGTCCTTCTTCGGTACCATGACAACATTAGCGAGCCAGGTTGGTTACTGTATGGGCTGTACAACCATGCCTTGAGTAATTTAGCGAGTTTCATTGCCGCGACCTCGTTCTTTGGACCTGCCTGCTTCCTCTTCTTTTGCCTCCAAGGTGCTACTCGCAGGTCAATGCTAAGGGAATGAGTCATTATCTTGGGAGGAATGCTTTTGAGATCTTTTGGGGTCCATGCGAAAATGTCTCGCGAGAATCCCAACATGGTCTCAATCGCTGTCGTGACCTCCGGAAGGAGCCCTTGGCCAATGTATAAGTTCTTACTGTCCTCGCCGAACAGAGAGATAACGTATTTTTCAACCTTGACAAAGGTCAAAGGTGCGTCTTTGCCCAAGCTCGATCTGGAGGCCTCTCGAGGGTCTAAGTATGCCTTGTCCTCTATACGAAGTGACCCCGAAAGGTAAAGCTGATTCCCGTGCATCGCCTTTTTATCATTCCACTCCGCTTGTATATAACATGTTTTGCTTTCTTCCTGGTTACCTCTAGCAATTCCAGGGCCGCTCTGGGTTGGGAATTTGAGGCAAAAATGACTGATCGACACCACGGCCTCGAATCGAGTCAGTGAGTCTCTACCCAGGGTTGTGTTATAGGATGATGCTAGTGGGATGACAAGGAAGTTGACTGTATAGCTTCACCGAGGTCCATCTTCATCACCCAATATCATATCAATTGTTGCCAACCCGAGCGCTTTTATCGACTCTCATGTGAATCTGACGAGGTTACATTTCGTTAGGCGTAGTCTGGATGGGTCGAGACCGAGCTTTTAATAAGCATCGTAGTAGATTATATGTGTTGCGTTGCCCGTGTCCACCATAACCCTCTTAACAATCTTAGTCCCTAACTGAATGTGGACGATGAGCGGGTCTGCTTTCTTGTTTGCCCACTCGACCACATCTGTGTCTGAGAAATGCAACTGGTATGGGTTGCGAGTGGACTTGGATATCAACATGGTGTTCCGGGGGGGGGGAGTGGTGAATTGGAGACTCTCTTATATTCTTGTCTACTTGGTAGTTGTGGCTCATGTCATCCTGTGATCGTTACCACAAAGCCGTCTGATAGAGGAAAATTGGGCTGTTGTGGGGCAGGAGCAGGTGGGTGATTGGTCGTTCAACCTTGTGCTCGTCGAGCCTCCATGATTCTCCTATCCTCTTCCTAGGCCTTACAATAAACGCTTTGGCACTTGGTGGTATTGTGACTGTTGCTGCGGTGTTTAGTGCACCACACTTCTCGGACCTAGGGCATCGCTGGTCTGCCTCAACCTCTAGTGCCCTGCACAACAACCATTATGTTGTGCACCGAGAACCGTGTCTGGCCCTGATTTTCTTGTGTCTGAAGGGCTGGGGACCTCGAGGATTGTTCAGGTTGTTTCTTGGGTCCCCACGACGGTTTTCCTTTGTGACTGGCACTTGATGCCTGGGTTTGCTTCCTCGAGACTTCCTGTCCATGGTTCCGCCTTGTAATTTTGTCCGATTCTATTTGGTTGTAGGCTTTTTGTAGCATCTGATCATAATTGAGGTACTTGTGTTTTCTCCCCAACCTATTTTTGAAATCCGAGTAATCTAACAATCCTCCGAAGAATGCTTGCCTTGCTCCCTGCTCGGTAAAATCACGCGCCTCAAGCCTATTGCTGTAAACCTCGTGACGTAGGATTCCAGAGTATCGCCCATCTTTTGCTTTACCCCTTGAGTTTGCAACATCATCACTTTGCGCTTCTTAGAGGCGCTGAAGTGGATTACTAAGCGCTCCTCTAGTTCGTCGAAGTTCTAGATTATTTGCTTAGGCAGCGAGAGCATCCATGAGAGAGCTGTCCCCGACTACGTGTTTGGGAAACCTTTGCACATAGTAGCGTCATCAGTGTTGCATGCTAGCATGGCATAGCGGTACCGGTTGATATGATCTCGAGGGTCCTCGGTGCCTGTATAATCCTTCGAGGTTCGTTATTTGAAGTCTTCGCGCACCGGAGTATTGAAGATGTGGTCAGTGAAGATATTACCCCCTCTTGAGTTCAACCCCGCACTAACCTGGTGTCCTGGGAAAGGGTTGGGTTGGGTGGCAAAAAATCCGCTCGGTCGAGGTCCCATAAACTGGTCATGGATGGGGTACTCGAGTATGTGATTGGTGTATGGGTTGTAGTGGGGCTCATGGAACTGTGGTGGTGGTGGTGGGGGGGGGGGGGGTTCTGTGGCGCATAGTTCTCATAGAGTCCTGAGCGAAGAAATTACGGCTCGTACACGGGTGCGTTTGCTCATAGAGGGGGTTCGTGGGCCTCATAAGCCCTCTCATATTGACCATTCGGGTACCGAGGTGGTGCAGAATGGCGCTCCGGGCCATGTAGACGAGCGTTTATTCAAGGTTAGTTCTCCATGTATGCGAGCTCTCTTTCTCATAAGAGTCGTGCCTCTTCTTCCATCTGGGTCTTCTTTACTTCGTCTTGTTGGTGTTGCCTCTTGACGACCTCTTGTCGAAGTCTTTGATCTTCTTCTTCTCGTTGCTTTTGGTTTCTCTTCAAAGTAGGTAGTTGTTGTATTCGACAATCTCATCGCTGGTTGCGTGCTCCGACTCCCGAGGGGTGTTTCCCACATAGGGGCTGGGTGCGGTAGCTGGTCGGGAACTGGACCCTCGATGTCTGCTCGATGTGCTGTTAGTGCTAGCCATCTTACCTACTCTTGGTTAGCTTAATTGCGTGGGGGAAGAACCCACGGTCGACGCCAATGTTGATGCCCAGATATCTCGTTGAGACAACACTTCTTCGTCGAGAGGCTGAAGATCTACTTTTGCTCTCCTTTACCGAGGGTGAGCTTGATTAAGGATGCCATGAGTCTCAAATGGATTGTCGATCGCCTATGGTCCCTCCTCGCTGCGGTAACTCCACGACCAAACCAAGAGAGGATCTTCCTCTCGGTTTGGCTCTCCGATGCTCAAGTCAGTCGAGGCTCAAATGAGGGATAATAATGTTTAGGGAGAGAGAAAGAGTAAGACAAAATAAGGCTTTATCTTTGTAAATTTTGGTAGAGTTTCAGTACTCTAAAAAGCTAACCCCTCCATAGTCCTGATTTGTCACTATTTAAGGGAGCGAATTTAGTCCTTCTTTGGGCCTTTGGCTCATGAACCTTGTTCTCTTTAGAAAATAAAGCTTATAGAGACAAAAAACCAGGCACACGAAATCTGCCCAACATGTAAAGTGGATAATATATGGTGAAAATATCTTAAATCAGACATTGATAAGTCAAAAAAAACTTAATACAAAACAATATTTATTATTAAACGGAAAGTGTTATTTTTGTCCATAAGCTATAAGAAAATTCAATATGTAGGCAACCTAAATTCAGTCTTCCAGTTTCACAGTATTTGACAAGGTATATTAAGATGAAAGTATCTAGAAAATTATCGTTGATGATATAAATTATATATGATATAGTACGATAATCTTTCTTTTTCGTTAAGAATACAAGTAATTATAGAATATATAATAATATAGAAGAATAATTGACTTTCTTTGTGAAGTACAAACATCGTTAGTAATTAATTAACTTATTTTAATCATGGTTAATACTTTGACCTTTTTTTTTTTTGAAAACATTGGCCACAAAGGCCCACCTAAAGCTCTTCATTTCTTAAATCAGCCAAAACGGTATTACACACGCTTGTGGGAAGATCATCAAACCATAGAACAACTCCCACCACATTCAGGTACAGTTTTGCAAGCTCATGAGCAGCACTATTGCCCTCCCTATACATAAATTTCCAAGAAATTTCCATAAACCTATTAGCAATTACCTCAACATCATAAATAGTCGGGGCAATGGAAAATGGACAGGGGGGAAATCGGGTCGGTTAGCGCCTTGACAACTGTGAGACTGTCGCTCTCCATTACTTATCAGGGTATGTTCATCGCTTTAGCATTACAAAGACCTTCTAAAATCGCCCGTGCCTCAGCTGCAAGGACGTCCAGCCGTACATCTAAACGTACAGTTATAACTCTCAAAGCCAGTCCCGCGTCATCACGAATACATAGACCCATGCCCGTACCCTCCGTCTCCGCAAGCGCCACGTCAGTATTCAGTTTTGCCTAGCCCACCTCCGGTCTTTGCCATCTAGTTTTACTTCTCTTGGTGTCTTTGACTTGGCTATCACGGTCCCCGTCCTTACTCCTAACAAGGCTCATGGCATGGTCGATCAACTCCTCATCTTCCCATCTCCGACCTTCAAAAACCCACCAGTTGCGCCTGTCCCAAACTGCACATAAAATAGAAAGAAAAACAGCAAACTGGGACTTACTACAAATTTCTTCCATTCCCTCAATCCAGTCTATTATTTGCGCACAGCTCTCCTCGACCCTAACTCCTGCTTTCTTCCAAATTTTTCTAACCTACGGACAATCCCGGAAAATGTGAATATCATCCTCATCCGCAGCCAAACACATCGGACAGGTGCGGTCATGATCGTTCATCCTCTTCTGTAGTATGACATTGGATGGCAACACCATTACAAAGGGTCCATGCTAGTACCCGAACCCGTGGAATAGAATCAACCTTCAAGATTTTATTCCAAACTCGGTTAGGTCCCCTACTCGTGCTCGGAATCGGCTCATTCCAGCCTCACTCTTTCTACTCTTCCTTGATCCCATTGTAAGCCGACTTCACCGTATACACCCCCTCATTTTTCCCAGCCCCAAATGATCTTGTCCGCTGGAGCCAAACCACTCAATGGGATAGCTTTAATTCTGTCCGCTTCAACAGGAACAAAAACCTCATCTATGAGCTCTTCCTTCCATCTCATCCTCTCGGTGTCGATAAAATAAGCCACTTTCATATTCGTGTTACTTAGGTTTCTCGGGCTAAAAACAACATAGTTTCTGTTCGTGACCACCCACGGATCCTTCCATACATTAATGGATCTTCCATTCCCCACTTGCCAAAGTTTCCCCTTATTAACCACCCATCAAGCCTCCCAAATAGATCTCTAAAGGTAGCTCGATCTGTTTCCCAGATTGGCCTCCATAAACGATGTC
This sequence comes from Phyllobates terribilis, assembly GCF_046119375.1. Classification (NCBI taxonomy): domain Eukaryota; kingdom Metazoa; phylum Chordata; class Amphibia; order Anura; family Dendrobatidae; genus Phyllobates; species Phyllobates terribilis. Next base: position 39,662 of record NW_027367404.1, on the reverse strand, counting down.
TGAGGGAATACCGGGCCTTAATGATACGGCCCATAATCAAGCGCTATTTCTTCATAACTCTCCATGATTTCCGTCCGAGGAGTGCCCAGTTAAATAATTTAAGTTCACGGAAGCCCATCCCACCGTCCTTATTTTTCTCGCAAAGTTGGGCAGCCCGAACCCAATGGATCTTTCGACGGTTTGCAGACTGCCCCTACCAGAATCGGTTAACCATCCCCTACAAATCCTCCTAGTACGTGTCAGGGATCTTAAAGAGGCCCATGGAGTAGGTCGGTATCGCCTGAACCACCGACTTGATGAGCGTTTCTCTACCCACCTTTGAGCGAAACTGAGTATTACATCTCGCAATTCTCTTCTCAATTTTTCTTTTAATAGAGGTAAAAAGCTCTCTCTTTGACTGACCTATATAAGAGGGCATACCGAGATACTTAGAAATAGCCTTGTTTGGAGCATTGAGGATACTTCGGCACAACTGCTGATTTGCCGGACTAAAACCTTTCCCAAACGTAATTTCAGTCTTTGCTCTGTTTAACCGCTGCCCAGACCCTCGTTCGTACAGCTGGAGAAGGTCCCTCACATTCCGTGCCTGCTTAGGAGAGACTCCAAAGAAAAGTAGGCTGTCATCAGCGTAGAAAAGGTGGGAAATCTGCGGAGTCTAAGGTGCAATACGCAGACCATGGAAGTCCTGCCCTCCAGCTTTATTAAGGAGAGCCGAGAGTGCCTGGTTGTACAGAATGAATAGACACGGGGACAACGGGTCGCCTGCCAAATTCTGCTATCCGGTATGAATGGTTCAGTAGGTTCCCCGTTAACCAAAATAGAAAATTGGACCGATGTGACACACTTCATAGCTCCATCCAATCAACGGTCCTTCAAACCCAACCTATATAGCATCATCCTCATGAAATCAAAATCAATTCAGTCGTACGCCTTTGAAAGATCAAGTTTGAGCGCTAGATGTTTTTGCGAAGGGTACCCCGTACGGAGATGGTGGAACATTTCAAAAGCGATGGTGATGTTATTGGAGATGAGCCTTCCGGGGACAAACGCACCTTGACAAGGATCAATTATATCATCGAGTACCTTTTGGAGCCGATTGGCAAGCGTCTTGGAAACGAGCTTGTAAATGACGTGGCAAAGACAAATCGGTCTGAACTCATCCATAGACCTTGCCTTATTCTTCTTAGGGATGAGAATAATGAAGGTATTGTTCATCCCTTCTTTCATGCTCCCACCATTAAGGATCTCAAGCACCTCCTTTATCACATCTTTCCTAACCACGTCCCAATAACTATGGAAAAAGAGCGTGATAGGAGCTTATTATATGGTGTTAACTAGCGACTATTATCTTATGAATAGTGGTGTTTAGGTGCTTAACGAGTGGTATTCCAAGAATCTAGGTTGGAGTTTACTTATGGATTAGCGGGATGCTCGTAAGCGGTATTTGGTGGTTTTATCATGGAGATCCCGGTTGTACTCACTTTTAGTGCATTTGGGATGGAGCTAGAGGAAGTATGTCATGCCTACACCCAAGGAGAAGCCAAGAGGCGAAGCCGAGCTGCCTCGATGCTTGTAGAAGACCGAAGACCATCTCAAGAGAAGCTGTCACGACCGAGTTGGAGTATCACGACCGAGAGTCAGCCTCAAGAGAAGCTGTCACGACCGAGACAATCCATCACGATCGCGACTTAGATTCAGTTGACCTATCAAGATCGCGACTCCCTATCACGATCGCTACCGACCACGTACTTGAGAATTGGAGCATTTTCACAATCACGACAGCCCTGTCACGATCGTGACAACGGAGACGGACGACCCATATTGAAGATTTTATCCGAGATTCTGATTAGTTTTTCCACATCTTTTTAGTTATTTTGATTTATTTTATTTCCCTTTTATTAGATACTATATAAGCCTTTAGAAATTAGGTTAGATAAGATTATTCATTCATCATTCATCATTCATTCATTATTCTCAGCCACATTCATTTAGAGAGAATTCAGCAGCAGCCTCCAAGAAAGCTTCCACCTTTATCATCTTCCTAGGTTTGTTTTCCCATCATTCATCCATATTCTTCAATGCTTTCAAAGGCTATGTCTAGATAAACTCTCTATAGTTCACTCTTAAGGTTGAAGCCATTGTTTTAGGATTTGTTTGTGAGAATTCTTATATTTTTATTCTAAAGTTAATTTCAGGATTGTTTTATGATCTCTTGTGCTTTATTGACTATTGATTGATCTTGATTTTATCTAGGTTGCAAACTAGGTTGATTAATTATCCATCATATTGCTAGGCTTGATAATTCTATTTGAAAAGTCTTGTTTTTAGGTAGCAATAAGAATTTGCATAGACTATTTGCGAGTGCTTATTTTGTAGCGATTATAAACCTGTGTCGAGTATCGGCTATTTGCCAATAGTATTGCATAGGCCTACATATCTTTGATCTTTATGTTCTTTTGAACCTTGGGATTTCCTTGGTTATTGCTTACAATAAGGGTTTCTAGGACTATTTGGACTAGTTGCTATTTACGAACAAAGAGTAGGACAACCAAATTAACCAATTCAGAATATTAATTAATAGAATTCGATGATCAACATTCCGATTAAACAATGCGCTGATGCTAGATAGAGTGAGCTCCATAATCATATTAGTTACAACCCAACATTCATTGCTTTTACTTTTACTTTTGCTTAGTTACGATAATCAAACATCAAAACCCCAATTGTTACTATTCGGTAGCACCGTAAGAAATAAATTAACGTTCTGGCTCTCTTGGGATTCGACCCCTTCTTACCGCTTTACTAGTGGAATTGTTAAGTTGGGTATCTTTGATAGGCACAAAGACCGTTTCGGCCTCATCAAATTTTGGTGCCGTTGCCGGGGAGCCAACTGTTTTAGTTTATTTCTTTTTGTGTTACTATTATGGTGTGGACCTATCTTATGGTCCACACTCGCGCTACTAATCCAGATTTGCTTGATTTAAATCCAGAGATAGAGTGGACGCACCTACACAACTTGCGACAATCTCTATAGAATCTAGTAATCGAATCAATGGATACGAGAACGTTGAGAGAGCTTACGGACCCAGATGTGACGCAAAAACACCTGGTAGTAACGCTGCCTGCCTTGAATGCTGGCATTACGTTTGAGTTAAAGACCGGTTTCATCAATTTGCTACCAAAGTTTCATGGCCTGGTTGTGGAAGACCCGATTATGCATCTAATGTGAGTTTCACGACATCTACAGCTACAGCAAGCCGAGTAACGTCACCGACAAGCAGATTAAGATGAGAGCTTTCCGTCTTACGCTAAAAGACAACGCGCAACAATGGCACTACTTGTTGCCCACCGGAAGTATCGACACTTGGGATAAGCTACACAAGGCCTTCCTTAGCAAGTATTTCCATTCTAAAGGCGGTTGCTTTGAAAAGAGCGATTGCTATGGTGGAGCAACATGATGATGAGTCGCTATACGACTACGTGGAAAGATTCGCGAGGCTGTGTGCTAGCTGCCCATTCCATGGGTTTGAGGAGAAAGATTTGGTAACCCCACCTTTACAATGGGTTACTCGACAATGAGAGAAGGTTAGTGGACGCTGCGTGTAACGGGAGTGTGCTGAATTTGACTCCCGCCAAAGCCAGAGCCCGACTTAAATGAGATTTCTGAGGGAACGAGAAGTTTTGGAAGAACGTATACGAGGAAAGGAGCACACGATGTGAATTCCGGAGAGCCCAGATGGAAGGATGAGATAGCTGAGTTGAAAAGTATGATAAAGAATATTACCTTTGGAAATCAGAAACCGGCGAGACTATGCGGTATTTGCGTGGACGAAAGCCACCCTACCGACATGTGCCCGCAACTCAAGGACCAAACCATCGCTGAAGTGCACACTGTTGGAGGTTTTGGACCTCCTAGACCTCGGTATGAGAACAACAACAACAAATACAATCAACGAGAAAACAACAACTACAACCCGAGGGGTAATGATCATCTTGGTTTTAGATGGAGAGAACCGGATGGAGGGCAGAATAAACAATACCAATACAATAACCAATACCGCGCTCCATACCAACCAAAGCCACAAGGGCCATCTACAGAGAAATGCTCAAATCATTGATCGAGCACTTCACCACTAATGTTCAAACAACCGAATCAAGCATCAAGAGCCTCGACAAACGGTTTGAGCAATTGATCAACGTGTCTCTAACCTCACACAACAAATATCGAAAAATTCGAGAGAAAATATTAGCGCTATGCACTTGAGAAGTGGACGAAAACTCGAAGAGACTGTAGAAGAGGAGATGATGCGAAGGATTCTGAGGAGATGTCACGACCGCTATGGGCGTCACGATCGCGATTTGGTCTAAGAGAAATATCATGAACGCGACAGGTTGATCATGACCGTGATGACGGTGATTCGATTTCCGAAAAATCAGCGAAGAAGATCGCGACACAATGTCATGATCGCGCTTAAGCCCCAGTTCAGGAGATCACGACCGCGACAAGTTGTCACGACCTCCTTCTGCACTTGACGAGCCTGAGTCTTCAATGTCATGATCAAAACCCAGTGATCATGATCGCGACTCCTCTCCAGTATGTGCCGACGACGACTATGAGGATAGGAGCGACTTCAAGCTACGACAACAGAACTATGTGAGACCGAATCCCCCCCCCCTTATACTCTGAGAAACCACCTGCACCATTTCCCGAAGCCTTGAAGGAGACGCGTCGACCTGCGAATGACAAGGAAATCTTCGAAACGTTCAGTAAGGGTGAGGTAAACATCCCTTTACTCAATCTCGTTAAAGTATTCCTCGCTATGCTAAATTCTCGAAGGAGCTCTGCACCATCAAGAGGAATCAAAAGCTCAAAGGTAAACAAAAGGTGCAAGTCAACGAAAGAGTTTCTTCGGCGATCTAGCAGAAGATAGAAAAGAAATGCTCGGAACCAGGGATGGTAACTATTCCATGTATCATCGGTGAGAAAAGGATCAATAAGGCCATGTTAGATCTAGGTGCTTCCATTAATGTTATTCCTTATTCGCTATATAAGCTGTTAGGGCTAGGACCCCTGTCTGAAACAAGAATTGTGATTCAGCTTGCTGACAGGTCAACGGTTTTCCCAAAAGGGATAGTCGAGGATGTGCTGGTAATGGTTGATAATTTGATATTCCTAGCTAAATTTTATGTGATAAATATGGAGCATGACAAACAGGTTACGCCTATTCTGTTGGGTAGGCCCTTCATGAAAACAGCGAAAAATAGATCTTGCCAGTGGTCGCTGACACTTGAATTTGACGGAGATATAGTTAGCTTTAACATATTTCAGGCTATGAAACATCCTACGAATGATAATTCTGTTTTCTCTATTAATGTAATTGATCCTATTATTCAGGAAAATTTTGATGTATGTGGGATTGATTCACTTAAATCTGTCATAGAAAATAGCATTGTAAAGCTCTAAGGAGCATGATATGATACTATCCGCTGATGTGCATGATGTCCTAGCTGAGTTTGATACTCCAGGTACCCTTTGGCCGGTGGGCCCACGTTACTTACATTTTCGAGCAAGAAACCGCTCCTTCTATTGTGCATGCACCACCATTGAGCTGCAGGAGCTACCTTCGAACCTAAAGTATGCATTCCTAGGCAAAGGAGAAACTCTGCCCGTCATCATCTCAAGTGCTCTCGGTAAGGAAAGAGAAGCTGGTGCAATTCTTGAAAAACAAACATCACAAACATTAGGATGTTCCATTGACGATATCAAGGGGATAAGCCCCTCCACCTGCATGCATAGGATTCTACTTGATGAAGGAGCTAAACTGAGCCGACAACCTCAATGACGATTAAATCCTCCCATGATGGAGGTGGTAAAGAAGGAAGTACTGAAATTGCTGTCAGCCGACATGATCTATCCAATCTCGGACAACCGGTGGGTCAGCCCGACTCAAGTCGTTAAGAAGAAGGGAGGAATCACTGTAGTAGAGAATGAGGCTGGTGAGGTGGTGCCACAAAGAACACATAATGGATGGTGTGTCTGCATCGACTACCGCAAGCTAAACGCGGTAACCTGTAAGGATCACTTCCCTCTCCCCTTTATTGACCAAATGCTAGAACGTCTTGCAGGTCGCGCATACTATTGTTTTCTCGATGGATACTCGGGCGACTTCCAGGTGGCCATAGCACCGGAGGATCAAGAGAAGACTACTTTCACATGTCCTTTTGGCACCTTTGCATACCGCAAAATGCCGTTCGGACTCTGCAGCGCACCTAGTACGTTCTTAACGGTGTATGGTGAGCATCTTCTCTGAGTACATTGAGAATTTTATTGAGGTATTCATGGATGACTTTACCGTCCATGGCGATTCGTTTGATGCATGTTTGCATAATTTGACACTTGTGCTACAAAGGTGTTTAGAAACCAATTTGGTTTTGAATTCCGAAAAGTGTCACTTTATGGTCCATCACAGCATTGTACTAGGTTATATTGTATCCTCTAAAGGGATTGAGGTCGATAAGGCGAAGATTGACGTAATTCCAGTCTTTACCTTATCCTACTAATGTGTGCAAAGTTCGTTCTTTTCTAGGCCATGCAGGTTTCTATCACATGTTTATAAAAGACTTCTCTAAGATTGCGACACCACTATGTGAGCTGCTGAAGAAGGAGGTGGATTTTGTTTTCGGCGACGAGTGTAAGCTTGGATTCAACACTTTAAAATCACACCTCACTGTTGCACCTATCATCAAAGCGCCAGATTGGTCCCTTACCATTCGAGATCATGTGCAACGCCAGCGACTATGCCGTAGGAGCCGATCTTGGCCAGAAGGTTGGGTGAGCAATGCATGTCATCTACTATGCCTCAATGACCCTGAGCAGCGTCCAAAAGAACTACTCCACCACCGAAAAAGAGTTGCTAGCGGTAGTCTATGCCCTGGATAAATTCACACAATATTTACTTGGCGTCAAGGTGATCATCCACACCGATCACGTAGTTATCCGTTACCTCATGACAAAGAAGGAGTCTAAGCCTAGACTCATTCGGTGGGTTTTATTGCTTGAGCGAGTTCAACATGGAGATTCAGGACAAAAAGGGGTCCGAGAACTCTGTGGCGGACCATCTCAGCTGCATAGTCCATGATTGGTGGTGAGTAGGCAAGTCCAAGGCTGGGCGACTTCCCGGACTAGTCTTTATGCCGAATTAAAATTGCATATGCCTAGAAATGCAAGTGTCACGACTGAGATATCCTATCACGATAGAGATGACGGACTCTAACAAAAATCGGACAAATTTGGTGACAACTGGAACGAAGTCGCGGTCGCGACAGGGATATCACGATCGCAACTTGATCACAGTTAAGATTGACCCTGATGTCACAATCGTGACACATCATCACGATCACGACGTGACTCTAGAACCTCCTATATACGCCTCTGAAGCTCAATTGCTTGCTCTTCACTCCCTTAAGCCATGGTACACACACATTGTGAACTACTAGTTCGAGAGGAGTTCCGCCTAGCTGCACCAAAGCTCAAAGCAACAAAATCAAGAGCGAGGCCAAATACTATGTGTGGGATGACCCTTACTTGTGGAGACATTGCGTGGACGATGCCTCCTGGATAACGAGGTACAATCTGTCCTTTCTTTTTGTCACTCTTATGCATGTGGGGGGCATTTTGGGCCCAATAAGACTGCTAGAAGGTACTTGACATAGGTTCTTTGGCCACACATCTTTCAAGATGCATATGCTTTTTGTCAATCTTGTGATAGGCGCTTTTTGTCTTTTGTGAAATTTTCGATGTTTGGGGGATAGACTTTATGTGACCTTTTCCTACCTCTTTCGGGAATCTGTATATATTACTTGCGGTGGACAATGTTTCCAAATGGGTGGAAGAAAAAGCCACCAGAAATGATGATTCGAAAGTAGTTGCAGGGTTCCTTAAGGAAAACATTTTTGCTAGATTCGAATCCCCGAGCCCTTATCAGCTATCAGGGTATCCACTTTTTCAATAAAAACGGTGAGCGCCTTACTAAAGAAATACGGAGTGACTCAGCGAATCTCTACAACATACCATCCACAGAGCAACGGTCAAGCCGAGGTTTCTAATCGACAAATCAAAGGGGTGCTGGAAAAGACGGTTGCGCGGAACAAAAAGGATTGGAGTCTCCGCCTCGATGACGCACTATGGACCTACCGCACCGCCTACAAAACACCCATTGGGATGTCCCCATACCGTCTAGTGTTCGGAAAGGGATGTCATCTGCCAGTGGAGCTCGAGCATAAAGCATGGTGGGCGGTCCAGAAATGTAATATGGAGATAAATGAGGCAAGCGAGCACCGAAAACTGTAGCTGCATGAGCGGGAAGAGATACGCCGAGAAGCATACGAGAACGCGACAATATACAAAGAAAAAACCAAAGCGTGGCATGACAAGCACATTCTACGCAAATATTTCAATGTGGGAGACAAGGTCCTACTCTACAACTCGCGTCTTCAACTCTCTCCAGGGAAGTTGCGGTCTAGATGGAGCGGGCCCTATGTGATAGCCCGTATATTTCCGCATGGGGCGGTGGAGCTTTTCGACAAGGGAAACCATAACATTTTCAAGGTAAATGGTCAAAGGTTAAAACCTTACCATGAAAGCTTCTCCAACGAGGTGATTGAAGAGATAGCCCTTGAGGAGCCCGGGACGGTTAATTAAGAAGGAAGATTACGTCGTGCCGCGACGTTAACTAAGGCGCTGATCTGGAGGCAACCCGGGGGAGTTTTACTAACGTTAACCCCAATATTCTGTTTTGTTTTTATTTTTCTTTCATAGGTAAATTGCGGAGCCAGCACGAGGAGGTCGGCGAAGGAGGAAACACATCAATCGCACCACAGTTATTCGTGTCACGATCGTGACACTATGTCACGGCCGTGACGCGGTCGGAAATTTAACCTCCTTTGTTCACCATGATCGAAACGAGCAATTCAGCATTCCACGGTTCTTCTTCTTCTTCCCGTTTTTATGGTGTCCTCTTTTGCTACATTGAGGACAATGCGCGATTCAAGTGTGGGTAGAGGAGTCGACTAGTCGAGGCGTTCTTGATGCTGTTTTGGTTGCTTTTGCTATTTCTGCGAATTTACCTTATGTTTTTGAGTTTTTGCTAAACTGTTTTGGTTGTTTTTCTATCGAGTCTGTACGGATATTCCCAGAACCTTTGGTTTATTATTATTGTTTAGAAAAATTAGAAAAACCCATGAGAGTAAAAAGAGATTGGATCGAAAAGGGGGGCTCCAACAAAAAAAATATAAAAAATTAAAAAAACTAAAAAATAAAAAGAATAAAAACCAGGCAAGTAAGAATGGATTAAAAAGGAAAAGGTGGGTGCCTGAAAATAAGAAAAGAAAAGAAATAGTTCCTACCACTTAGAATTTTGGTGAAAACCCGAAAGGGCGCCGGGATTACATTGTTTTGTGATTATTTATTTGATTGCATCTTTTATTGCCGCCAAAGATATAATAAGGGAGTTGAAGGATTGTCTCGGGTTTTAGGATTCACCAAGGAGGGATAAGAAGTTAGTTTTAGCATTTTATTCCTTTGTTATTGAGCTTATTGTTATCCACACTTCGCATGCTCACCCTTTCATTAGTTCATCAGATTTGCTACACACTATTGGCGGTTGTATTAGATTCTAGGATTAGATTCCTATTTCTTGTAATTGGATGCATATTGTTGTGGTTGTGCTATGAAGATTTTCTGGATTAGGATTGGTGGTTGTGAGGTGTGGTTTATTTACATTATTTAGTGGTTTAGGACATTAATTGAAGAGGAGGAATAAGAAGTGTATAAGCGAGTGGAAGACTCGATTTTTATCTTTATTATCATGATTTATGTACCCTTACCCTTAGAGGATATTAGGATGTCCACTTGTTCCTTATTTGCACATCACTTGGTTCGATATTTATTGTTGTATTGAGTGGTGACATATGAAGTGGAGAAATAAGGAGGGATTTGGGTAGGTCATCTCTGAGAGATAAGAAGATAGATCGGAGTTAGGTTAGTGCTCGTTTACACTTGGAGTTTGAAGTATAGTCGCTAGCAGGCTGTCTCTACACTTACTATAGACCTTTGTGCTTTTAGGAGGAGTGAGCTTTATTTTGCTTACTCGAGGACGAGCAAGGTTTAAGTGTGGGGAAGTTTGATAGGAGAATCTGTCACGACCGAGACAATCCATCACGATCGCGACTTAGCTTCAGTTGACCTATCATGATCGCGACTCCCTATCACGATTGCTATCGACCACGGACCTGAGAACTGGAGCATTGTCACGATTGCGAGAGCCCTGTCACGATCATGACAACGGAGACAGACGACCCATATTGAAGATTTTTTCTGAGATTCTGATTAGTTTTCCACATCTTTTTAGTTATTTTGATTTATTTTATTCCCTTTAATTAGATACTATATAAGCCTTTAGAAATTAGGTTAGATAAGATTATTCATTATTAATTCATCATTCATCATTCATTCATTATTCTCAGCCACATTCATTTAGAGAGAATTCAGCAGCAGCCTCCAAGAAAGCTTCCACCTTTATCATCTTCCTAGGTTTTGTTTCCCATCATTCATTCATATTCTTCAATGCTTTCGAAGGCTATGTCTGGATAAACTCTCTATAGTTCACTCTTAAGGCTGAAGCCATTGTTTTAGGATTTGTTTGTGAGAATTCTTATATTTTTATTCTAGAATTAATTTCATGATTGTTTTATGATCTCTTGTGCTTTATTGACTATTGATTGATCTTGATTTTATCTAGGTTGCAAACTAGGTTGATTAATTATCCATCATATTGCTAGGTTTGATAATTCGATTTGAGAAGTCTTGTCTTTTAGGTAGCACTCAGAATTTGCATAGACTATTTGCGAGTGCTTATTTTGTAGAGATTATAAACCTGTGTCGAGTATTGGCTATTTGCCAATGGTATTGCATAGGCCTACATATCTTTGATCTTTATGCTGTTGCGCTTTTGAACCTTGGGATTTCCTTGGTTATTGCTTACAATAAGGGTTTCTAGGACTATTTGGACTAGTTGCTATTTACGAATAGAGAGTAGGACAACCAAATTAACCAATTCAGAATATTAATTAATAGAATTCGATGATCAACATTCCGATTAAACAATACGTTGATGCTAGATAGAGTGAGCTCCATAATCATATTAGTTACAACCCAACATTCATTGCTTTTACTTTTTATTTTGCTTAGTTACGATAATCAAACATCAAAACCCCCATTGTTACTATTCGGTAGTACTGTAAGAAATAAATTAACGTTTTGGTATTCCGGTCTCCATCTTTAAGCCAAAGGATCCGACTCTGCTGTCTCCAGTAGCACTCTTCATCATCCATAATGTCCGCAATTTCCCGAACCAGTTTACGTCTCCTCTGCATCTGAACCGCGCTGAGGCTGGCCATTGTTCAGCTGACTTCTCTTCTGAGCAAGGCGTTTTCTAGCTTTCCGGTCAGCAGCAACAAGGGTTGCGAGGCCCTGAGCACAACCGTTTATCTTCTCAGTCACCCCACCCGTGGCCCCTTTCCAGATTCTCTCGATCTCCACTCTACCCGCCGCATCATGGGCCACTTCTCCTCAAACTGGAAGACCCTAGTAAAGGATCTCAATCTCGCCAACTCGAACTAGAGTTTAATAGGGGAATGGTCCGATCACTCTCTCTCCAAATGGACGACTGAAGCCTCCGGGAAGAGATCTTTCCAAACCTGGTTCGCAACGTACATGTCCAAGCGGCATTGAATATTGTCCTTCCCGACCCGACCATTGTCGAAAGTGAAAGGATGTCTAGTGCACCCCAAATCTTCCAATCCGCATGTCTCAAGGCATTCCCGGAATGCCTCCATCTGACTTTCTGGTCTCTCTTTTCCTCCTTCCTTCTCATAGTTGAAAAAGATCTCGTTAAAATCGCCGAAGCTAAGCCACTCCCCACTGTTACCTTGACTTAGCGTCCTAAGGAGACGCCAAGTAAGCCTACTGTTATCAGTTTCAGGCCAGTCGTAAATTCCCGTAGCACGCCAAGTCTGCAAACTACCATCAATAGTACAATCAACATCAATATGGTGAGACAACGTTGAGCGTAAAGAAACTTTCATATTTCTTTTCCACATACAAGCAATACTCCCGGACCTACCCTGACTATCAACCGCCATACCAGTAAATCCATTAATCTTCCTAAACACTTTTTGCATATCTTAACTACTAAGCTTGGTTTCACTAAAAAAAACTAAAACGGGTGCTTCTCGCAGATAGAAATCCTTAAGGGATCGGACTGCGCCGAGGTTTCCCAATCCCCGGCGGTTGACACTAAGGAGACTCATTCCTCTCGGCGGGGTTGGAACCCGCCAACTGCCGCCGCTGGTACATCGTGTTGTTCAATCTTTCTGCTCTTATCCTTCCTTTGTTCATCTTCCTCCATCTCGATAATGTCGTCCCTGTTGCTATCCATTTCTTTCCTCTTGCTTGAGCCAGCCTCGATTCTAAGCTTCTTACTTACTTCTCTAGCTCTTCTCTTCCACGTTCCGCCCTTTCCCGAGCCCATAATCTGTTGCGCGTCATTTCCTTTCTTCTTTTCAATGCTGTCATTCTTCACTTATGCGTGGGGGGGGGACTTGCTGTCACTTTTCTGTTGCGGGACTTTGTCACCTTGTTCTTCTACTCTGACCACTATTTACTGGGGTTCCTTGTGGAAAATTTGGAATCTATCAGCATCTTTGTCCCTAGTTTCCTTGTCGTCCCTAAGGAATAGTCTTTTGGTATTGCTTCGCAGCCAGGGTCCATATTGGCGGATTTCTGTCGTAAATGGGTTTCCATCAGCATCGTCACAGTCCCTCTCGGCGTGTCCCACCATCCCACAATGATAACAAAACTCCGGTAGGAATCTATATTGGAACGAGATCCAGGTCGGGGGGCCTTGGCCCAGTTTACCATCGTCCCTCTGCAAATCGGCTTGGAGATGTCCATATCCACCCCACCTGGAGTTTATCTCTTCAATTGTGAATCGGATCATCATTCCATTCTATGCAGTTCCCAACTTTCCTTCCAATCCATTTAGCCATCTAACAGTTCCTTTTGTTGAACGGAATCCCCTTACTTCCATCCAAATGGGGACTCTATCAAGGGAAATCGACTCAGCAGAATCATCCCCATTCAGTTCAGCGAGGGCCAACAGGAAACCATTGAAATTCCAAGGCTAGTGGTTTAAGACCCACCTCTTATCCTCCTCAGTGAAGAATTGGAAAATGTACCTGTTTTATAGTAGCTCTTTAACCACTAGCCCCTTCCTAGGTTTACATAGAAGTTCCATTGTACGTTTTAGGACTTTACGATTGTATTCTCTAGGAGAAATAAGCTTTCCTGCCACACCCAGTTCGATACGCTTAATGTCGGCCTCATCAATTGGCCCATCGTAGACCTCAACCCTGGCCTCAGTTTTGGTCTTTTAGATTTTCTAATTCTCTGTGTATATTTACAGCCATAGAGTTGTCTTGGTGGAGAGTGACGAGGTAGGTAATAAAATAAAGATGGATACAAGGCAGAACAAGGGAATATTCTGTAGTAAAGGACCAGGACAAAACGAACATGGGAAAAGGTAGCTTTTTTGTGGGGTTTCTGGGAACAGAGGCTAAAACACTTGTTTCATGGAAACAAAGATTAAAGGGAAGGAGGGTACCAGGAAGAGGCAAGCACCGCCGAGATCAAGGCCGCTGCATAAGAGATCCGACATGAACCAGAGAGTTGTACAACCGCAAGAAACCGAGTAGAAAACCACCGGGAAAAACAACCACCCACAGTATCTGCTGCATAAGAGAATCGACAAGATCCCGCGATTTGGAAACTGCAGGAAAACGAGCAGAAAATCACCGGGAAAAAACGACCACCCACGAGAGCCCACCAGGACTCGCCGGGGACGGAGGTACCACGTCGGGAAAAACCAGGCCAGAAGGAACTCGGGACCGAGAACTCACAAGGCGGTGGCCGAGCAATCCTAGACGCACCAAGAAGAGACTTTTCGCGGAGAATTTTTTTCAAACAAAAATACTGTAACCCTTTCTATAAATAGTCCAATTTTTATTCTATGAAAACAAGAATCAACTAGGAATAACCGAAATTGACTTAGAAAGACAGGACACGGACAAATACCAGTGCCACCCACCCAAGAGAACTTTGACCTAGTTAATTAAATACTCCACTTAAGAGGCTTTGACGGAGTCCACTGTGGTGGGTTGAATGGTTAATGCATCACTTAATGATGCGACTTGCACAAAAAAATTTAAAGAAAAGAAAGACGATCTAGTGTTTGCTCATCGTAGCACTAGTTTTGAAAGTGAAGCATGTAATTTGTAGATGGAGAAAAAGGAGGAAGGAAATAATCAGAAGCGTGGCATTTGTTTAACGCGGTGGCTATCTGTCGCAAAGTGATTTTGCTAATCCTCGCACACGAAAACGTCACGATGGGCACTGCATACGGCGTGGCGATGGAAGACGAAAAAGGCGTCACGGCAGAGGAGGACATAGGCGTGACGCTGGACCAAGCAGAAGACGTGACGGCCTAAGGAAGTCCCTGGTGTCGTGACGACGGTTGCGGGATATAACGTGACGGCATTGTTTGTAAGAGGCGTGACGATATGGCCTTTTATTGATAGGAGGTGTTTTTGATGTTCGTAAGTATTTTTATTAGTTGTAAATGGTTATTTAAGCCTTTTTATGCTATTTTTGACAAGAAAATCACATTAAATGATGGTGTTAGGCTCGGTGGGTCTGTAAGGGTGTTCGAAAGGATGAAAACGTACTTGTATTGAATGAAAGGGATGTATTAGGTGGTTTTAACAATGTTGTGTGATATCTAATGACCTATATTGAGATCTTGTGACATTAAGTGACACTTGAATTCATCCCCGTACTAATGTCTACTTTGTAACAGGTAGTATCCTCATGTTTCCAATATTTTGTAGTTTAATGGTAAGAGAGTATCAAGTTGGAAGCATTGCTACTAGTTGTGCATCAATAAAATAGCACAACAAGCCACAACTTTATTTAATGTGTACAAGAAAATAGTCCAACAATACATAAATTCAATGTCAACAAGAAGCCATGAAGACACAACTTCATGGTGAACAAGAAAATAACCCCTTAAATGGGCCATGTATGTCAAATTTGTGTTATAGCCCAATGTCTTGGTCGTCACGTCCGGAGTGACACACAACGTGACGCCGTAACCGACCCAGGTCGTCACGCCATGGATGGATTCCATCGTCACGCGCCGCAAGCTAGACTGAAAAGCCAGAAGTAGGCTGTCGTATCAAGCCCATGCCTCTGTAATTATGTCTCCAACTCAAGGGTGCAGCGACATGACCGACACCTGCAATATTTGACCCATTTTCATCCACAAAAATAGCTTCATGTTCTCCTATTTAAACCCCTACACCTCACCATCTTCATTCACCAAATCATTTACATCATTTCTCTCCATTATAACAAAAATGAAGAAGTTTTTCTTATCAAAGTTTAAGAAAATGAGTATTGAGAGAGTAAAACATCAAGAGGGTGATGAACGTAGTCATTATGAGCATGATGAATGCATGGATCGAGGGGGGGATCCAAACACATCATACTTATCTGGAGATTACAACAATGAGGTTAGTTAGCATATATGTTTACTCTTGTAGAGGTTAGTTAGCATATATGTTTACTCTTGTAGAGGTCCAGTAGTCTTGAGCATGATGAATGTATGTTGCATTATGTCGTAGTAGTATGATTTATTTATTCATTTTGAGCATGATGAACATTGTATTTGTCACACTTTTTTCTCATTGAATGCATGACAACGTAACCTACACTTATCAAAACCGAGTCCCACGATAACCCACACTAGATCCAGCCCAACAAAAAGACATCTAAGCTAAATGAAGCCCATTTACACTGGATCCAGCTAAATGAAGCCCATTTACAAATAACAAAGCCTGGTTCCCACTATCTGCCATTGGATTCCAAATTTGAAAATCACCCACACTGATGTGGCATTGCACTGCGGTTCCCATCATGCTTTTCAGCATAGGACCCGGGCATATGTCCCCTCGAATCTAGAGAAATAATAGAGATAATGGGTGTGAGCTATACTCTAGCTGGAAGCCATTGAAGCAGCCTAAGTTTTCTATAAATTCCGCCCCCAGGCAAGATAAAATCTCAGTCACAAACAACACTTTCCTTTGCATTCTACATAGTGATGAATTTTGATAGGGTTACTATCAGGTACCGTGATGGTACGGTTTACTACCGTTACTTCTCCTTCGACAACAATCTTAACAACGTGTGCCGAATACCAACATCGTCGACGTCAACCATAGCGGAGGCAGTCTTTGGTGTTCCGCAGACAGAGGTAAACCTTGATTCTGTGTTCAATACGTTGCATCTTCATGACCTGCTTTGGTAACATACGTATCTGCATCCCATGAACAAATATCCTTGTATGACTTCACTCATCATCATGATGATGCCTTGCTTGCCTCCATCCTGTCCTACATTCGTACGAATCCTGGGTGCACAGAGCTGGACTGGGACTTTATTTCTGGAAAGTACAACGAGGCAACTAGGGAGGGTGAAACGCCAGGAGTGCTTAGGGTGAGGTTTGACATGCTGAAGAGTATGTATGCTGAGTGGACCAGGTTCATAAGGGATTATCCCGAAGGCCCCGATACTGCCATTGACGATGAATGGTGGACAACAAGTCCCCCCCCCCCCCCGAGTATGAGAAATTCAGGGACCGTCCACTGCATCCCTCCACGGTTGAGTTCCTTGCTCGCATCCCTGAGAACTTCAGTGGATGAACGTCGCATTTGTCCACTGTGTGCAATCTAATGAAGTTGTGTTATGGCGTGTATCGTGCTAGTTTCATGTAATTGTTGCAACAACATGTTGTTGTGTTGTGTTGTGTTGTGCTTCCGTGTTTCAAAATAAGCCTTGTCCAAGGTTATGATGTATGTGTTGTTTCTCATGTAGAAGTTGGTCCCTTCATATTTCAGTAGCTACGTCATTTGGCTGGGTTTTGTGTGAGGTGGTGTTCATAACGTATTGATCCATTAAGAATGATAAATAAATAACACGACACTTACCAACAAATAAGTTTCAAACTTACAAATGTAAACAGTTTACATAATAACATGAAAGAAATTAGCGTATAAGGTTCAAAGTTACAAATGTAAACAGTTCAACAAACAACTTGGAACAAATCAAGGTCTCTCATAAAAAGACATCTCGCGAAGACTGTTGTTTATGGCGTGCCACATGTCCCATGTAGGGTATTCTTCTTCCTCCTTGAAAGGCATGAGGTACCCTTTCACGCGCTCCATGCACTGAACGATTAACGCAATCATTAAAGGAAATCAATGACTTCAACTCACTACTAATTGAAATGTAGGGATGAAATGGGTTACCTCTTCGATGTCATCTGCCATAGGCAGTATAATCTTCGGATGTGTGCGAGGTAGATACCACTCCATGTAATCGTGGGTTACCTCGTAACCGTACAAAGTCTGCGGCCCTAGAGCATGGAGTGATATCTTGTGGAAATTTTGTGCATCCCACACCCAACTCGTCGTCGTATATTCGACTCTATAGCCACCTATCGCCCGTGGCCGGATCGCTCTCGATGGTGCGATCAATGGCGCCGGAATGCATTGGACTATGCCGAACTACCTCAAGACTCTGTTGGGCATATATGGTTCAGTGATGTCCTGCGAGAAGCCCAGCACACCATGAAATAGAGATGGTGCGAGCTCCGGATCATCAAAGTCCAAGACTCCGTAGGGCAGCCAGTCAACCTAAAATTGGAATTAAGTGACAGGGTAAACCTACGATAGAAAGTAGACATTTATTTACACCTACAATTCACACTGCACAATACGTACCTCGGCGGCTTGCATGGCATCCAGCTCCGCACGGTAGTTTCTCCCGTGCCCGGACATGGCATGGGGGGTCCATTTCATGGCCAGAGGTCGCCCACCTTCCCACCCACTTAGGTGTGGCCTAAAATCCGGGAAGTAGCTGTATATCCAGCTCTGCATTTTATGTCAAAAACATCATCGTATCGACGTTGTAGATATAAACATATTTTCTTTGACATACAATTACTTACCATCACGAGCGTATAGCACGCCGAAATCTTCTTACAACCAGCCCTGGAAGCCTTTCCGAGCTCTCGGTATGTCGAATCTAGCAGACCGACGCCCCATTCCCACTCACCAACCTCGTCAAGGTCCCGGACGTACTCTATGTTCGAGAGCGGGATCCTATTCTGTGATCTATCCGGGAACAGAGCACTACCTAAAAGATGGAGTAGAAATCCCGAGCGTGTAACATGCGGGGTCAGAGACAGGCACTGGTGGCTGGTGCATGCGATCCTAATCTTATCATGGGCGACACCATTGTCGCTCACATCCAAGCCGAAAAATGCCTTGGCCTCGGCCACCTTCGTGGTGAGATCGGTTTTCTTCCCCACAAGCCGTTGCATCTCGGAGGCACCCATCCCCTTGCCAGTTATCGGTAGCTTCATTTGCTCGTATACATCGTGCAGGGTGATTGTCATCTCACCAAAAGGTAGGTAAAATGAGCTGGTCTCGGGCTGCCACCTCTCCACAAACTCCATGAACAGTTCCTTGTCGACGTGCTCGTACATCAGGTCCGGGATGTGCTCGAGCTGGGCAACGACGGCAGCGAACAACATGGGGCTCCCCCTCGTTGCTTTCCAAGCTCCCAACATCTTATGACGAAATTGGAAATTGCATGTACGACCCTACATATCGAGTTTAAAACTTATGTGAGAACATTGTACGGGTACTTAAGTACATTTCAATGAACATGTAACTTACCTTTCCCTGCCAAATGTCGGACGCAACGTGGGCAGGGAACCCGCGAAGCAGCTCAGGGTTCTCCGGACCACCATTAACCCCTACGGTCAGGAAGGGATCAATGGTGATGGCCCTGTTCGGTCTACTACGTGGCCTCTAGATGTCCTCCTCCATGGCCACGCCCTCATCCCGTGAGGCATCCCACCGTCCTTGCCCCCTCCACGCGTCCTACGAGACATATGTAATATTGAAACATTTCTGATCTAGTTTATGAAACTTAACTTAACGTTACCAATGTTACACTATATTAAACATACCTCCAAACCAGCTTCTTCTTCCGCATCATGAGGCTCTTCCTCCTCATCCATACCCTGATCATGCCCGAACGCGGACCAATCTCCTTGATGGCGATCGTAGTCACCACCGTAGTACGCTTGCGAGCCACCACCGTATTCGTAGTGTGACCCGGCGGACCCACCACCGTAGTGGAACTCCGGGAAGTAGCTGTATATCCAGCTCTGCATTTTATGTCAAAAACATCATCGTATCGACGTTGTAGATATAAACATATTTTCTTTGACATACAATTACTTACCATCACGAGCGTATAGCACGCCGAAATCTTCTTACAACCAGCCCTGGAAGCCTTTCCGAGCTCTCGGTATGTCGAATCTAGCAGACCGGCGCCCCATTCCCACTCACCAACCTCGTCAAGGTCCCGGACGTACTCTATGTTCGAGAGCGGGATCCTATTCTGTGATCTATCCGGGAACAGAGCACTACCCAAAAGATGGAGTAGAAATCCCGAGCGTGTAACATGCGGGGTCAGAGACAGGCACTGGTGGCTGGTGCATGCGATCCTAATCTTATCATGGGCGACACCATTGTCGCTCACATCCAAGCCGAAAAATGCCTTGGCCTCGGCCACCTTCGTGGTGAGATCGGTTTTCTTCCCCACAAGCCGTTGCATCTAGGAGGCACCCATCCCCTTGCCAGTTATCGGTAGCTTCATTTGCTCGTATACATCGTGCAAGGTGATTGTCATCTCACCAAAAGGTAGGTAAAATGAGCTGGTCTCGGGCTGCCACCTCTCCACAAACGCCATGAACAGTTCCCTGTCGACGTGCTCGTACATCAGGTCCGGGATGTGCTCGAGCTGGGCAACGACGGCAGCGAACAACATGGGGCTCCCCCTCGTTGCTTTCCAAGCTCCCAACATCTTATGACGAAACTGGAAATTGCATGTACGACCCTACATATCGAGTTTAAAACTTATGTGAGAACATTGTACGGGTACTTAAGTACATTTCAATGAACATGTAACTTACCTTTCCCTGCCAAATGTCGGACGCAACGTGGGCAGGGAACCCGCGAAGCAGCTCAGGGTTCTCCGGACCACCATTAACCCCTACGGTCAGTAAGGGATCAATGGTGATGGCCCTGTTCGGTCTACTACGTGGCCTCTAGATGTCCTCCTCCATGGCCACGCCCTCATCCCGTGAGGCATCCCACCGTCCTTGCCCCCTCCACGCGTCGTACAAGACATATGTAATATTGAAACATTCCTGATCTAGTTTATGAAACTTAACTTAACGTTACCAATGTTACACTATATTAAACATACCTCCAAACCAGCTTCTTCTTCCGCATCATGAGGCTCTTCCTCCTCATCCATACCCTGATCATGCCCGAACGCGGACCAATCTCCTTGATGGCGATCGTAGTCACCACCGTAGTACGCTTGCGAGCCACCACCGTATTCGTAGTGTGACCCGGCGGACCCACCACCGTAGTGGAACTCCGGGAAGTAGCTGTATATCCAGCTCTGCATTTTATGTCAAAAACATCATCTTATCGACGTTGTAGATATAAACATATTTTCTTTGACATACAATTACTTACCATCACGAGCGTATAGCACGCCGAAATCTTCTTACAACCAGCCCTGGAAGCCTTTCCGAGCTCTCGGTATGTCGAATCTAGCAGACCGGCGCCCCATTCCCACTCACCAACCTCGTCAAGGTCTCGGACGTACTCTATGTTCGAGAGCGGGATCCTATTTTGTGATCTATCCGGGAACAGAGCACTACCCAAAAGATGGAGTAGAAATCCCGAGCGTGTAACATGCGGGGTTAGAGACAGGCACTGGTTGCTGGTGCATGCGATCCTAATCTTATCATGGGCGACACCATTGTCGCTCACATCCAAGCCAAAAAATGCCTTGGCCTCGCCCACCTTCGTGGTGAGATCGGTTTTCTTCCCCACAAGCCGTTGCATCTCGGAGGCACCCATCCCCTTGCCAGTTATCGGTAGCTTCATTTGCTCGTATACATCGTGCAGGGTGATTGTCATCTCACCAAAAGGTAGGTAAAATGAGCTGGTCTCGGGCTGCCACCTCTCCACAAACTCCATGAACAGTTCCTTGTCGACGTGCTCGTACATCAGGTCCGGGATGTGCTCGAGCTGGGCAACGACGGCAGCGAACAACATGGGGCTCCCCCTCGTTGCTTTCCAAGCTCCCAACATCTTATGACGAAACTGGAAATTGCATGTACGACCCTACATATCGAGTTTAAAACTTATGTGAGAACATTGTATGGGAACTTAAGTACATTTCAATGAACATGTAACTTACCTTTCCCTGCCAAATGTCGGACGCAACGTGGGCAGGGAACCCGCGAAGCAGCTCAGGGTTCTCCGGACCACCATTAACCCCTACGGTCAGGAAGGGATCAATGGTGATGGCCCTGTTCGGTCTACTACGTGGCCTCTGGATGTCCTCCTCCATGGCCACGCCCTCATCCCGTGAGGCATCCCACCGTCCTTTCCCCCTCCACGCGTCGTACAAGACATATGTAATATTGAAACATTCCTGATCTGGTTTATGAAACTTAACTTAACGTTACCAATGTTACACTATATTAAACATACCTCCAAACCAGCTTCTTCTTCCGCATCATGAGGCTCTTCCTCCTCATCCATACCCTGATCATGCCCGAACGCGGACCAATCTCCTTGATGGCGATCGTAGTCACCACCGTAGTACGCTTGCGAGCCACCACCGTATTCGTAGTGTGACCCGGCGGACCCACCACCGTAGTGGAACTCCGGGAAGTAGCTGTATATCCAGCTCTGCATTTTATGTCAAAAACATCATCGTATCGACGTTGTAGATATAAACATATTTTCTTTGACATACAATTACTTACCATCACGAGCGTATAGCACGCCGAAATCTTCTTACAACCAGCCCTGGAAGCCTTTCCGAGCTCTCGGTATGTCGAATCTAGCAGACCGGCGCCCCATTCCCACTCACCAACCTCGTCAAGGTCCCGGACGTACTCTATGTTCGAGAGCGGGATCCTATTCTGTGATCTATCCGGGAACAGAGCACTACCCAAAAGATGGAGTAGAAATCCCGAGCGTGTAACATGCGGGGTCAGAGACAGGCACTGGTGGCTGGTGCATGCGATCCTAATCTTATCATGGGCGACACCATTGTCGCTCACATCCAAGCCGAAAAATGCCTTGGCCTCGGCCACCTTCGTGGTGAGATCGGTTTTCTTCCCCACAAGCCGTTGCATCTAGGAGGCACCCATCCCCTTGCCAGTTATCGGTAGCTTCATTTGCTCGTATACATCGTGCAAGGTGATTGTCATCTCACCAAAAGGTAGGTAAAATGAGCTGGTCTCGGGCTGCCACCTCTCCACAAACGCCATGAACAGTTCCCTGTCGACGTGCTCGTACATCAGGTCCGGGATGTGCTCGAGCTGGGCAACGACGGCAGCGAACAACATGGGGCTCCCCCTCGTTGCTTTCCAAGCTCCCAACATCTTATGACGAAACTGGAAATTGCATGTACGACCCTACATATCGAGTTTAAAACTTATGTGAGAACATTGTACGGGTACTTAAGTACATTTCAATGAACATGTAACTTACCTTTCCCTGCCAAATGTCGGTCGCAACGTGGGCAGGGAACCCGCGAAGCAGCTCAGGGTTCTCCGGACCACCATTAACCCCTACGGTCAGTAAGGGATCAATGGTGATGGCCCTGTTCGGTCTACTACGTGGCCTCTAGATGTCCTCCTCCATGGCCACGCCCTCATCCCGTGAGGCATCCCACCGTCCTTGCCCCTCCACGCGTCGTACAAGACATATGTAATATTGAAACATTCCTGATCTAGTTTATGAAACTTAACTTAACGTTACCAATGTTACACTATATTAAACATACCTCCAAACCAGCTTCTTCTTCCGCATCATGAGGCTCTTCCTCCTCATCCATACCCTGATCATGCCCGAACGCGGACCAATCTCCTTGATGGCGATCGTAGTCACCACCGTAGTACGCTTGCGAGCCACCACCGTATTCGTAGTGTGACCCGGCGGACCCACCACCGTAGTGGAACTCCGGGAAGTAGCTGTATATCCAGCTCTGCATTTTATGTCAAAAACATCATCGTATCGACGTTGTAGATATAAACATATTTTCTTTGACATACAATTACTTACCATCACGAGCGTATAGCACGCCGAAATCTTCTTACAACCAGCCCTGGAAGCCTTTCCGAGCTCTCGGTATGTCGAATCTAGCAGACCGGCGCCCCATTCCCACTCACCAACCTCGTCAAGGTCTCGGACGTACTCTATGTTCGAGAGCGGGATCCTATTTTGTGATCTATCCGGGAACAGAGCACTACCCAAAAGATGGAGTAGAAATCCCGAGCGTGTAACATGCGGGGTTAGAGACAGGCACTGGTTGCTGGTGCATGCGATCCTAATCTTATCATGGGCGACACCATTGTCGCTCACATCCAAGCCAAAAAATGCCTTGGCCTCGGCCACCTTCGTGGTGAGATCGGTTTTCTTCCCCACAAGCCGTTGCATCTCGGAGGCACCCATCCCCTTGCCAGTTATCGGTAGCTTCATTTGCTCGTATACATCGTGCAGGGTGATTGTCATCTCACCAAAAGGTAGGTAAAATGAGCTGGTCTCGGGCTGCCACCTCTCCACAAACGCCATGAACAGTTCCTTGTCGACGTGCTCGTACATCAGGTCCGGGATGTGCTCGAGCTGGGCAACGACGGCAGCGAACAACATGGGGCTCCCCCTCGTTGCTTTCCAAGCTCCCAACATCTTATGACGAAACTGGAAATTGCATGTACGACCCTACATATCGAGTTTAAAACTTATGTGAGAACATTGTACGGGAACTTAAGTACATTTCAATGAACATGTAACTTACCTTTCCCTGCCAAATGTCGGACGCAACGTGGGCAGGGAACCCGCGAAGCAGCTCAGGGTTCTCCGGACCACCATTAACCCCTACGGTCAGGAAGGGATCAATGGTGATGGCCCTGTTCGGTCTACTACGTGGCCTCTGGATGTCCTCCTCCATGGCCACGCCCTCATCCCGTGAGGCATCCCACCGTCCTTGCCCCCTCCACGCGTCGTACAAGACATATGTAATATTGAAACATTCCTGATCTGGTTTATGAAACTTAACTTAACGTTACCAATGTTACACTATATTAAACATACCTCCAAACCAGCTTCTTCTTCCGCATCATGAGGCTCTTCCTCCTCATCCATACCCTGATCATGCCCGAACGCGGACCAATCTCCTTGATGGCGATCGTAGTCACCACCGTAGTACGCTTGCGAGCCACCACCGTATTCGTAGTGTGACCCGGCGGACCCACCACCGTAGTGGAACTCCGGGAAGTAGCTGTATATCCAGCTCTGCATTTTATGTCAAAAACATCATCGTATCGACGTTGTAGATATAAACATATTTTCTTTGACATACAATTACTTACCATCACGAGCGTATAGCACGCCGAAATCTTCTTACAACCAGCCCTGGAAGCCTTTCCGAGCTCTCGGTATGTCGAATCTAGCAGACCGGCGCCCCATTCCCACTCACCAACCTCGTCAAGGTCCCTGACGTACTCTATGTTCGAGAGCGGGATCCTATTCTGTGATCTATCCGGGAACAGAGCACTACCCAAAAGATGGAGTAGAAATCCCGAGCGTGTAACATGCGGGGTCAGAGACAGGCACTGGTGGCTGGTGCATGCGATCCTAATCTTATCATGGGCGACACCATTGTCGCTCACATCCAAGCCGAAAAATGCCTTGGCCTCGGCCACCTTCGTGGTGAGATCGGTTTTCTTCCCCACAAGCCGTTGCATCTAGGAGGCACCCATCCCCTTGCCAGTTATCGGTAGCTTCATTTGCTCGTATACATCGTGCAAGGTGATTGTCATCTCACCAAAAGGTAGGTAAAATGAGCTGGTCTCGGGCTGCCACCTCTCCACAAACGCCATGAACAGTTCCCTGTCGACGTGCTCGTACATCAGGTCCGGGATGTGCTCGAGCTGGGCAACGACGGCAGCGAACAACATGGGGCTCCCCCTCGTTGCTTTCCAAGCTCCCAACATCTTATGACGAAACTGGAAATTGCATGTACGACCCTACATATCGAGTTTAAAACTTATGTGAGAACATTGTACGGGTACTTAAGTACATTTCAATGAACATGTAACTTACCTTTCCCTGCCAAATGTCGGTCGCAACGTGGGCAGGGAACCCGCGAAGCAGCTCAGGGTTCTCCGGACCACCATTAACCCCTACGGTCAGTAAGGGATCAATGGTGATGGCCCTGTTCGGTCTACTACGTGGCCTCTAGATGTCCTCCTCCATGGCCACGCCCTCATCCCGTGAGGCATCCCACCGTCCTTGCCCCTCCACGCGTCGTACAAGACATATGTAATATTGAAACATTCCTGATCTAGTTTATGAAACTTAACTTAACGTTACCAATGTTACACTATATTAAACATACCTCCAAACCAGCTTCTTCTTCCGCATCATGAGGCTCTTCCTCCTCATCCATACCCTGATCATGCCCGAACGCGGACCAATCTCCTTGATGGCGATCGTAGTCACCACCGTAGTACGCTTGCGAGCCACCACCGTATTCGTAGTGTGACCCGGCGGACCCACCACCGTAGTGGAACTCCGGGAAGTAGCTGTATATCCAGCTCTGCATTTTATGTCAAAAACATCATCGTATCGACGTTGTAGATATAAACATATTTTCTTTGACATACAATTACTTACCATCACGAGCGTATAGCACGCCGAAATCTTCTTACAACCAGCCCTGGAAGCCTTTCCGAGCTCTCGGTATGTCGAATCTAGCAGACCGGCGCCCCATTCCCACTCACCAACCTCGTCAAGGTCTCGGACGTACTCTATGTTCGAGAGCGGGATCCTATTTTGTGATCTATCCGGGAACAGAGCACTACCCAAAAGATGGAGTAGAAATCCCGAGCGTGTAACATGCGGGGTTAGAGACAGGCACTGGTTGCTGGTGCATGCGATCCTAATCTTATCATGGGCGACACCATTGTCGCTCACATCCAAGCCAAAAAATGCCTTGGCCTCGGCCACCTTCGTGGTGAGATCGGTTTTCTTCCCCACAAGCCGTTGCATCTCGGAGGCACCCATCCCCTTGCCAGTTATCGGTAGCTTCATTTGCTCGTATACATCGTGCAGGGTGATTGTCATCTCACCAAAAGGTAGGTAAAATGAGCTGGTCTCGGGCTGCCACCTCTCCACAAACGCCATGAACAGTTCCTTGTCGACGTGCTCGTACATCAGGTCCGGGATGTGCTCGAGCTGGGCAACGACGGCAGCGAACAACATGGGGCTCCCCCTCGTTGCTTTCCAAGCTCCCAACATCTTATGACGAAACTGGAAATTGCATGTACGACCCTACATATCGAGTTTAAAACTTATGTGAGAACATTGTACGGGAACTTAAGTACATTTCAATGAACATGTAACTTACCTTTCCCTGCCAAATGTCGGACGCAACGTGGGCAGGGAACCCGCGAAGCAGCTCAGGGTTCTCCGGACCACCATTAACCCCTACGGTCAGGAAGGGATCAATGGTGATGGCCCTGTTCGGTCTACTACGTGGCCTCTGGATGTCCTCCTCCATGGCCACGCCCTCATCCCGCGAGGCATCCCACCGTCCTTGCCCCCTCCACGCGTCGTACAAGACATATGTAATATTGAAACATTCCTGATCTGGTTTATGAAACTTAACTTAACGTTACCAATGTTACACTATATTAAACATACCTCCAAACCAGCTTCTTCTTCCGCATCATGAGGCTCTTCCTCCTCATCCATACCCTGATCATGCCCGAACGCGGACCAATCTCCTTGATGGCGATCGTAGTCACCACCATAGTACGCTTGCGAGCCACCACCGTATTCGTAGTGTGACCCGGCGGACCCACCACCGTAGTGGAACTCCGATCCCCCCCCCCCCCCCCCCGCGTAATGCCCGGACCCGTCGCCCTGGTGGTAATCAGACCCACCACCCATCTGTTGGGCACCGTACTACCCCAGCATCAACGGTTGGAAAGACGATGCGTCTCCCATGAATTCGTCCACCCCCACACCGGAGATGGAATTGCGTGACCCGGATGCCTCCGGGTACATCGGATACGGGTACTGGGGCTCCTCGGACTCGCATTGTCGGCCATCCCCGGAGACAGAATGTCTCGCAGGCGTGTAGTGGGCCGAGGCGGATGCCCTTTCAGCACCCCGCTTCTTCTTCTGGGCCACCCTAGCGCTCAGCTCTGCTTCAGTTCTGGCCGATTCCTTCGCAGCCAGTCGCGCGGTCTCCTCGGCATTCCTCACGGCATCCCTTTTCTGGTGTCGTGCTGATCGGGATCCCATGCCACCAACCTTCTTCGCCATTCTCTTTAGACGGTCCTACATACAAAAATTACGAAATCCACTTAAAATACTCACTACTAAGATAATTTTTATACGCAATGGTATTAAACAACATATATAGCTAAAATCACCAAAAAAACTCAATATTCCTAACACAAATTAATTTAATTCAATTTTTTTTACGTAAATACCAACAAATACTATAATAATACACACGTAAATAATATACACGTAAATAATATAATTCAATTTTTTTTACCTAAATACCAACAAATAATTAAAATAAATCTAATTGTTTCACCTAAAAAATTAGATTTATTTACGTAAATTCCTAAAAAATTCCTAATAAATCTAAAAAAATCTAAAAATCCTAATTGTTATAATTCTTAGAAAATTATCTATAAAATCCTCGTAATTTCCTAAAAAATTATATTTATTTATGTAAATTCATAAAAAAATCCCTAAAAATCCTAATTGTTCTAATTCTTAAAAAATATCTATAAAATCCACTTAAATTCCTAAAAATACAAAATTATTTACTAAATTTGTAAATAAGACCTAGAAAATTCATTAAATCTAATTAAAACCTAAAAAAATATTATTTACGCATATTTTAATATTTATATATATTTTAACACAAAAATTTAATTAAATCTAGTTTACGTGGATTTCTAAAAAATACATGTAATTTCAGTATTTTAACACAAAAAATTAATTAAATCTAATTTTTTTCCCCTAAATACCTAAAAAAATCCATTAAAAATCATAAAAAATTATAAAAAATTTCCTCTACAACCAAATACCCATAAAATCAATAATCCAACTAAATCCCCAATATATATCAACATTTCAACCATAAATTTTTATTAATTCATATTATTTTAACTAATTAACAAGATTAAATACTCAAACTCCCAATAATTCAACCTGAAAACCAATCTATCCAAATATCATCCAAATCAACTCAAATCTTCCATAAAATTCAAGATTCAAACAATATTATGTCTAAATATCACATTAATTCAACAAATTAACATATATAACAACTAAATCTTGCAAAAACAACTATAAAAACTTATAGATCTACAAAAAAACAACTCAATCAAGCTAGAAAATTGAAGAACTTACCATAATAACTTTGAATTGGGTGTTGGTGAAGGAAGAACAACGAAACAAGTGAACTACGAGCACCAGATTAAATCCAAACAACCAAAAGAAGATGTGAATAAGCTCGAATGGGGGAGAGGAGGTAAGGGAAGCAAGGGGAGGCGGAAGAGAAAGAAATAATGAGGGTTTAGGTCGATTTTGACTTTTATAGCCAAAATCGACTCTGGCGTGACGCCTGAAACCGGGTCTAGCGTCGCGCCATGAACCCGGTCTGGCGTTGCGCTGGATTTTTATTCCAGCGTGACGCCGGTTTCTTCCCTCCGTGTGACGATGTACATTAAACTCCCCGTGACGATGTATTTGTACCTCCGCCTGACGATTTAGCCTGGGAGGGTTAGTAAAAAATTTCTGCGACAAATAGTAATCACCTTGTTTAAAGAATAAGAATCTGGTGTGAAGTGCATTTATGGTGTGAAGTGCGAAGTTTTTTGGGTACACATATAACACGCTAATGTTCACATATAACACGCTAATGTTCACATATAACACGCAATCGTTTAGTTCTAAGGGGATAAAAAAAATCACCCAGAAAATGTAAAAAATAAAATAAAAATAATTCACCATTAATTACAAAAATGTCACTGCGTGAATTCATTAGAAAAACCATCTTTTAATCTTAGCCCTCCATTTTCTAATCTAATCACTCAACATTCTTCACATTTCACACCATAAGGGCACTTCACACCGGAACCCATCTCTTGTTTAAATCCCATTATTATTATTTTTCTCAATTTACATAATATCTCTTATTCATACAAGTCACTTCTTGTTTTCATTTTTTTCTCTCAAAAAGTTGACAAAATATATTCTTTGAATAAATAAATAAAGAGAGGTTATTGTGAGTACAACTCTTATAATGAGTAGGTGAGTACATCTATGAACTACCGGATCATGACGATCGACGGTTCAAAAAATTAGACAAAAACAAGGAAATAACACAAAAACATAAAATATCTCACGTTTATATAAGTACACGGTAGCATTTTTGAAATTACACTTAAACTTAAGACAAAAAGACTTTATGTCCTTCGTTTTAGAAGGATCTGTAACCCTAGTCCCTCATTTCCTACGACCGCGATTACGATCCCATTCCCCTGCTCAGATCTAGGAGGGAGGAGATCCACCGGTCTTCTTCCTGGTTCTTTCTTCTGATGAGCGCGACAACAACTCAATCAATGGCGATTCACTTGATCTTCGCCTTCTTCTTCAATTCATAGCAACTCAATCGATCTCCTCCAATTTCCTCCTCATTCGATCGATCTCCACCTCCTTCCTCCATTGTGATTCACTAGGTCTTTACTCACTCCGACTTCAATGACGTCGGTGACGCAGCTCCACTGACGAGCTTCACCAGAGGTTGCTATTTCAATGGCGTCGGCGACTTCGTCCTAAATTACGTCCTCTCACTAACGAGCTTCAGAAGCTGACCAGTTTGTAATAGTTGCTAGTGATGGTTTGTTTGGAAATTGAAAATTATATCGGTGACAAGCTTCCTTGTTGGTTCTCACTGCTTTCAAAAATCAAGAAGCTTAGGCTAGACGGTTTGGAGTATTTAGATATCAGCGCCAGAGGACTTCAATGCCTTGAAGTCATGCACTTGCATCATATGCGCTTGTTAAGACGATGGTGGAGGGGAACAACATCATCTAGAGACAATGATCCAAAATCAACCGTTGAGACATTATTTCCTTGTGTTTCAAAACTTGAAATTGAACACTGAAAGCCTAGTGAAAAACATGCCTTTATTTGCAACTATAGAACATTTGATCCTCAAGGAGGTTAATGTGGGGCTTATGAAGACGTTGCTTAGGAATCCTTAGTGTAAGGACAACTACAAGTTACAAATACTACATCTAAGAAGCATTGAAGGCTTGAAATGTTTGGCAGAAGGCTTGATAAAGACCTTGACAACTGTCAAGACACTATATATTTTTGGTACATGAATTTGCTATTCAGGTTCTAAATTAAGCTTCAATTCTTAATATTGTTTATGTTATTAGGAAACATCTTCAAGCGGTGTATGTTGATGTTATAATTGGTTTGGATTGCAGAGTTTTGCAAAGGGATTACTGGATGTTGCAAATAATCTGAACAAAGCTTCCTCAGTTGTGAAGGAAAGTTTTGCTAAAATTGATGTTTCACAAGATGAGTCTGGAGCTGCACTACTTTTAAAGACACTTCTTGAGTACCAACTCGATGATAGTGTTACAACTGAACCGTGTCTAGAGTACCATCACGATGAAGAAGAAGAGTCTGAAAGTTCCTTAAGGAGGTTATTCAGTTGACCATCATCAACATACTACAAAATCAAGCAGAAAGACAAATCAGAATCACGCAGAAGCACAGTCACACATTTGACAAATCACACAACAGAAGAAGACAATAAGATCATCTCTCTTGCTCATTTTCCAAGTTTCTAAATTCTCTATTTGTGTTTCCACCATCAATCAACAATCACGCAACAACACAATCACAGTGGAAAAATTCAAGGAGAGCAATTCCCTCTCAAGTGAATCCACCACCTTCCATGCCCACATCAAACACCACCTCCATGAAGAACAACAACTCTTAATCCCTAATTCCATCCAATTGTTTGGTTTTTAGAATTGCAATTTTTGAATCTAGTAGTGGTATCGTCCGTAGGATCCAATATGAGATTAGGTTTTAGAGCAGTTGCTGAATTTTGCTGAAATTCTGTTGGTTTATATTCATTTCTAACCTTCTTTTTTTTTCAATCATAATTGGTAATTGTATTGGTTGTTGACTTGTTGTACACGTGTTATATTGATACTTGATATAGTTCTGAATTAAAAGGCTTCACATGCCTTGGAGGTACTCAAATGTTAAATATGTGTTTTTTTCAGTGAGAAATATAATGTACTATACTGAATGACATTTTTTAGTGAGAAAGAAAAGTTTATATATAAAATGGGTGTGTTGAAAACATTGCCCTCATAGTTTTTGAAATTTATATTGGCGGTACATGAATTTCTATTAAA
Source organism: Phyllobates terribilis (assembly GCF_046119375.1). Classification (NCBI taxonomy): domain Eukaryota; kingdom Metazoa; phylum Chordata; class Amphibia; order Anura; family Dendrobatidae; genus Phyllobates; species Phyllobates terribilis. The sequence continues at coordinate 7,839 of NW_027367404.1, read as the reverse complement.
GGTTTAAAATTTATATTGGTTTTACATACATTTGTATTAAGCGTTCATAAACTTATATTGGTGGTACATGAATTTCTACTAAAGGTTCAGAAATTTATATTTGCGGTTCATGAATTTCTTTCAGAAAACTCCATTGGAGATTCACATATCTTCAATCTCATGAGTTTTCTTTTTGATTCACGTCTTTTTTAGCTCGTGATTTTTTTTGATGTTTAAGATATTATTTAGATCCATAAATTTCCCATAGTAAGTTCATGAGTTTTGTTTTATAGCATCACTCGTCTATTTACTAATTCATGAGATTTTACAACTCTTTTAGAATTTTGTTATGGGATATGATATGAGCTTTATATGGTTCATAAATTTCATATCGGCGGTACTAAATTTCTATAAAAGGTTCAAAAATTTATTTTGGCGGTACATAAATTTGTATAGAAGAATCATAAATTTATATTGGTGGTACATAAAATTCTATTAAAGGTTCGGAAATTTATATTTGCAGTTCATGAATTTCTTTCACAAAATTTTATTAAAGATTCACATATCTTCAATCTCATGAGTTTTCTTTTTGATTCACGTCTTTATTAGCTCGTGATTTTTTTTGAATGTTTAAGATATTTTTCAGGTCCATGAAATTCTCATAATAAGTTCATGAGTTTTGTTTTATAGCATCACTCACCTATTTACTAATTCATGAGATTTTACAACTCTTTTAGAATTTTGTTATGTGATACAAGATTTATATAGTTCATAAATTTATATTGGTGGTACATGAATTTCCATTAACGGTTCATAAATTTTTATTGACGGTATATACATTTCTACTAAATGTTCATAAATTTATATTAGTGGTACATGAATTTCTACTAAAGGTTCAGAAATTTATATTTGCGGTTCATGAATTTCTATTGAAAATTCCATTGGAGATTCACGTATCTTAAATCTCACGAGTTTTCTTTTTGATTCACGTCTTTTTTAGCTCGTGATTTTTTTGGATATTTAAGATATTTTTTCAGATCCATGAATTTTCCATAGTAAGTTCATGAGTTTTGTTTTTTTGGCATCACTCATTATTTACTAATTCATGAGATTTTACAACTCTATTAGAATTTTGTTATGGGATAGGATCTTTATATGGTTCATAAATTTATATTGGCGGTACATGAATTTCTATTAAAGGTTCATAAATTTATATTGGCGGTACATACATTTTTATTAAAGGTTCATAAATTTTATATTGGCGTTTCATGAATTTCTTTCACAAAATTCCATTAGAGATTCACGTCTGTTCAAGCTCATGGGTTTTATTTTGGATGTTCATGATATTTTTTTCACACTCGTTTATTTTTATAGTAGTTGAACATGAGTTTTCTCTTACAAAGTTCACTCACATATTTAGAAATAATGAGATTTTTAAAGTCTTATTTTTGTTGTTTTATTTCTAAGGTTCATGAATCTATATCGAATGTTCATAAATTTTATATATAAGGTTCATCAATTTATATAGAAGGTTCATGAATTTTATATTTTATATATCATAAATTTTATATTTTATATTTTATACTGAAGCTTCATCATTTTATACTGAAGGTTCATCAATTTATACATAAGGTTCATCAATTTATATTAAAGGTTCATGAATTTATATTGAAGGTTCATCAATTTATGTTTTCATGAATTTTATATTTTATATTTTATATTTTTGGCTCCTCAATGTATATAGAAGGTTCATGAATTTTATATATAAGGTTCATGAATTTAGATAGAAGGTTTATGAATTTTATATTTTATATTTTTGGTTCATCAATTTTTTTAATATTGAAGTTTCATTAATCTAAAATTCTATTGTGAAAAATTATAAATCTAGATGAAAAATTATAAATCTAAAATTTTATTATGAAAAATTATAAATATAAAATTATGTAATAAAATCATAAAATTTATATTGAAGGTTCATAAATTTGTATTGATGGTTCGTAAATTTATATTGAAGTTTCATAAATTTTTTTTGAAGGTTAGTAAATTTTCTGTAATAAAATTTATATTGCGGATTCATAAGCGTTTCCATTTCAGTCCATGGTTCATAAATTTGTATTCAAGGTTCATAAATTTGTATTGAAGGTTTATAAATTTTCTATAAATTTCATTAAAATTCATTAATCTAAAATACTATTATGAAAAAAATTAACAAATTAGAAACATAAAATGACAAACTACAAAGAAAAAGCATAAAAATTATATAAAAACATTAATTTAAATGAAAAAACTTATAAACTCGTAATATAACTTCATGAACACACAGTAAAAAATCATGAACCTATTACCTAAAACAAATAAATCTTCATGAACCCGTAATATAACTTCATGATAATATTTGTTCAGGATTATTAACTTTGAGGAGAGAATGCGAGCAAAAGTTATTAAATTAATTGATATTAGAATTCAATATGGAAGCTACCTTACCTTACTGACATGGAATTTAGACAATTAGAGAAATTATATTTAGGAATCTTTACAAACATTAAGATTACTAGCACTTGCATAAGTTGCATTCCCTATTTTAGGAGTGCAAAAACAAAAATTCGAAGCTCATTAATGAACAGGAAAGTGTGCAGTGTTAGTTTCCCTAACAATAAATTCTTCTTGCATAGATAAGAAGCATAAAAGCATACAATTCGAAGCTCTTCTACTTCACGCTCCTCATCTTTCTTCCTTCGCATATTTGTATACCAGTATTGCTTTGCTTGTTTTGACTCACGTGCAAATTGTTCAACCTTCACATATTATACTTATGGTAGATGATAATGTCAAATGGTTTATGTGTAGTGGAAGAGATAGCAAGTAATGACTTGTGATCATTTTTTGTTCAAATAGAAAATAAAGATATACATGTCGTGCTTCAACTTCATCATCACTTCCATCATCATTTTCTGCATCAAGAATTCAAAACATCAAAGTAATTCGTGAAAAGATTAAAACACTTGCAAAAACACTTGCAAAAACTCAGTGGCACCACAACAGGATACAATCAAGTGTAGCTACCCTCTAGAGTTATAAGTGTTCGTCATTACTAATAAAATTACTCCACGCTTTTCAGCCAGACTAAGCAATATTCAATTTCTTACATTAACACTTCATAATCATAAAGTCTCACCCAAAATACAAAGGTGGATGAGTTCATCAATCTTCAGAACTTCTTTCATGGTTCTTACTAACAAGTTAACCAATTGTATTAATTTCTCATGCTTATCGAAGAGAAATTCCAGCTCTGATCCACAAACATATAACATTTCCACACTGTTGGTTCCTCTATATAGTTGTAAATTACAATACTCATCAACAAATCAACATAAATACCTAGTAGGAGTTGTAGACTTCATCTTATTTCCCAGTTCAAAGCAATCAATGTTTCAGACGTATCTTTTATTCAACAGACAAAAGTGGCAATATGATGATGTTCACAAATTTACAGAGAATATACATAAGTCTCTTTCTTATTACTAACACTTATTGTCCAATGTAAACAATCAAAATTCATAAACATCCTAATTGCACATGCCATAAAGTAAGAAGCTCAATGTGGATGCGAATTCAGTAAATTTGACCAACAAACAGGAATGGCAACATATATGATGTTCACAAATTCATCAAGGTTATCTTACATGAATCTCTTTTTATTACTAACAGTTATTGTTTAATACAAAGGAAACAAATTTAAGAAACATCCTAATTACACATGCTATATTGTAAAAAGCTCAATCTGACTGCAAGTTCAATAAATTTCACCACATTTGTCATCCAATACACAGAAGTGGCAGCACATATGATGAAATTAGGAGCCCTAGAATCCATGGAACTTCGATTGCACATAACAATCAACAAAAATTCAATCAATCAAATAAGAGATGAAATTAGGAGGGACATACGCAATCACGCATCCAAAACCTGATCGCTTTTACGAAGCCTCAAATTGAATGTGTTCCTGGTGTCGACGCTGGAGATCAATGGAGATGGTGCATACGTTCCTTAAAGCTTCATTTGTTCAATTGATCGCTTCCTGGTGAGTGATGAGCTTTCAAATTATACTCTCTCAAATCTGGAGATAGGAAGCGGGTTTCCCTGGTACTTTGTTGGTGCTTCATCCCCAGATTCATCTCGATCGAGGAGCGACAGTGGTTCCGACACCAACGGCAAGGAGGAGGAGGAAAATAGCTTCACAAAACTTCAATCAATCCATGGAAATTCGATTACAGGAGCCCTACATTGGAGGAATCGAGAATCGCCATTGACAACTTGGAGAGAGATCGGGAAAGATGAGAGGATAGATGAGGAAATGTGAGAAATAAAGACAAAATTATCTGTGACTTTGAATTAAATCTATTAAAGGAGAGGGAAAATGTGAACCGTAGGATGAATGTAAATAAACGCTCCAGATTAGTACTCATGTACTCATTATAAAAGGTATACCCATATCATCGTGATCCTAAATAAATAACATAGTTACATTTTGTAAATATAATATTTCTATGAAGTGCATGTAGAATGTTAGATACTCTAAACCGGAATTTAATAAAACAATTTCTAAATTTTAAACGAGAATATCATCCTCATGCATAAACTAAAAAGATCGAACAAATTCGAAAAATTTAGAAGATGTAATTAGAGGCTCAAATGTGACTTCTCTAGTTAGTCCATACAAGTCCAAATATGAGTAGTCTTAGATTTTAAATATTAAATACGAAGATCAAAATGTTAGAACTTATATTAAAAAGGGGCTAAAGAAAATAATCAAATTATTCTGTTGTTTTCACGAGTAGTCAATCTGACACAAGAAAGAATCAAGCAATTCTCATAGATGTGTCATGCTAATACATCAATGTAATGTAACGTAACCGTCCTTGGCATTAATTGATATTGAATCAATTTGATTTAGCCGTTTGAAATATGGACGTGAATGTCAGAATCCAATTCTCTTTCTACAAACCTTAAACATGTAATATTAGAAATATATATATCTAATTATTATATTAAAGTTGTTTTATTTTTTATATAATATTTTTCACATTTTCAACGATACTTTAATAGGTTTATTTAGACAAAAAAATTATACCTTAATTTGTGTAAAATTTTATTTAGTGACAAGTATTTGTATTCGGAAGGAGCATAATGATACCATAATCTTAATAGTATATATTTTCTTCTATTATTAAGTAATAGTTAACGCTATAGATTACTTAACAAAACGAAAACTTTATAGATAACATATAACTCACAATCCCGTGTATATGATCCAGCCTATAGACTCTAAGTGTGTAACATCATATGACACAATTATTCTAGAAATAACCATAACAGCTTCATTCCATAAATCATGATTAGTTTCTAGAAAAATATTATGACTCCTAAAATACTCAACTATAAATTTTATTAACTATCCTATTTCATAATTAACAATACACCTTTACTTAAAAAACACAACTAAACCTGTGCACATATATCGAAATTTGTTTATTTGTCATTCGCAAGTGGAATAAACCGGTCTCCAACTCTCCATAGACCGAGGCCAAAAGAATGAGGAATGTATGCTCTCCGTCTCACTTTAAAAGACCCACTTCCGCTTTTTACATGAAAAATTATACCTTAATTTTTTATTCTTATCAATATACATGAAAAGTATAGTCATTGTTGTTGTAAGACCTTGAGCGATAATGAATTTATTTAGAAAAATGATCTGGATCTCTTGAATAAACAAATTAAATCTACATAAGAAATAAATTTGAGAGGCAGCGTGTGTTTTCTCAGGGCAAGTCTCTGATGCTCAAGTCAGTCGATGAACAAAAAACTCTCAAGAGGAACCTCCAATAGAGAACAATGATAATTATGAAAGGTGTACCTGAAGGCTATTGTAGAAAAAAGTCTTCATTAGGGTTTAAACCTAACTAAATCTCTTTTCCCCTTTTACCCTTACTTAATAGGCATTGGTTTAATTATTTTTCTACTCATTAATTATATGCTAGATATATTTTAATGGCTTGATAAAAAAAAAACTCATCATTAGTCATGTGTGATATTGTTTGACCGTCTCAATGAATACTTTAACAATATTATTTTTTTATAAGTTATATTAAAATATAATTAAATATATTAATTATAGAAGACACGCAAGAAAAAAGCTATCACCTATATATTAAAGCTAGCCCCTTTTAAGCACTCTCCTTAATTCTAGACAACATTTTCTTAGGTGTAATTTTTTTTATTGGATCTACTATTATCTCCTCTCTTCCTATTGGTACTATTAATCTTTTTTTATTTTCAAATTATTGATTTTTTATTCACTCCTATATTTTTAGGAATAATTGATTAGGTATTTAAAATTTAATCTAACTAATTATTAGATTTAATTTATTCTTCTAAAACTTACTTAATAATTAGAATGTTAATCAATATCTTTTTTGAACATATATTGATAAGGGACAACCTCCTACAACTTGTACACTCCCTTTAGTTCCATCTTTTGAGGGCCTGATGACTAGATCTAAGGCTAAGAAGGCTGCTCGGGACGTAGACAAGTTGATCTCGTTCTATGTGTCCAAAGAAGTATACATCCAAGACGCTCTTCCTAACCTTACTCCTAAGACTCTCATCATCTTGGAAGATAGAAAGGAAGGCCTTGACATGCGAGGTTCCCATTTGAGCTTGTAATGTGCGTTTATTTTAGCGTTTTTAAGAGACATGTCCAACTGTGTGACGTGGACTTATTTTAATTGTTTTAAGCTCTTACAAGCCTAAGGAATGGCTGACCCTACTATGGTATAAAAGGCTTTCCTTGCTTCTTTTGTAAATAGCTTTTGCATGTTAAAACACTTGTGTTATTTTCTTCTTCCAAAAGAGAGATTTTGGAGTGTGAAGAGTGGATTGATGAATTTAAGCTTAGATGTCTTGTGAATGTCAATCTTCATGAGATCTCAGGCATTCGCAGGCGTCCTCCTTGTGCTGTATTTTCAAGGACTTTAAGTAAGGTTGTAAAGGTAGGGTTTGTGCTTCATTGGATTTGGTTGTTGAGAGTTCTTCTCAAGGGTTTAATCATTATTAGTTCAGGTTCTAACTTCTATCCCTTTTTCCTTGAATCTTCTTTGTTCTTCCTCCCATCTGTTTCATCCAACTTACTCAAATTTGAAAACATTTGAGTATGATGAGTTGTTAGGCATCCAGATCAAGCAAGAACATTGTACATCTCGTATCATTGGTATCAGAGCTGGTTGACGCCTTGCTCATCTCCTAAAACCGAATCTGACATCAAGAGAAGCATGCATCTATGTTTATCTTGCTCGGTTTTAGTTTTGTGAGTTTTATTATCAAAGCAATGATCGAAAAAGGTGAGTTTGTGTGTGTAGGAGTGGAGAACTGTAGGATGGTCTGGATTGTGCCTTTGAAGGTGTGTTTCGGCCTTGATTAGTCCATCATTAGCCTCGTCCAAACCAGCTCACCATTTTCCTGAATTTTCCCCGAATCTGTTTTTATACTCTCGGTAAAAACGTTATTGTTGGAAATAACACGTTACCAAAGTAGAAAACACGTGTTTTGATCAGCTATTGTTCTCTGTCACTAAGGTTCATTAAGCCTTAGTTGCGCTTAACAAGGATTCAATTGCGCTTTGAATACTTGGGTTGCGCTTAACCTATGATGAACTATTAGTAATGAATTTACTAAAGTCCTTAAGTGCGGAAGAGGTTAGACAGACAATAAAGCGCGCTTTAAGTTGTTAAAGTGCATCAATATTTGCACACACAAGAATTTCCAAACGGTGAGAACCCTAAGTCACTACCTGACTCGGGATAA
>NW_027367403.1:0-58524 GCF_046119375.1 Phyllobates terribilis | reverse complement strand
ATACCAGAAATGTTTGAAGCTACTGACTGAATGAAAGGAGCTGGCATCTCACTCTCTTTGAATCTTCTTTATCATGCTAGGATTAGCAGGAAAAAGCTAAAAATTTCAGAATTGCACCTTGCAATGTGGAGATATTACTGTTTGTGCATTTACAATATTCATTGATTTTTGCCATTGAAAAACGTCCAGAAATGTTTGAAGCTACTGACTGAATGAAAGGAGCTGGCATCTCACTCTCTTTGAATCTTCTTTATCATGCTAGGATTAGCAGGAAAAAGCTAAAAATTTCAGAATTGCACCGTGCAATGTGGAGATATACTGTTTGTGCATTTACAATATTCATTGATTTTTGCCATTGAAAAACGTCCAGAAATGTTTGAAGCTACTGACTGAATGAAAGGAGCTGGCATCTCACTCTCTTTGAATCTTCTTTATCATGCTAGGATTAGCAGGAAAAAGCAAAAAATTTCAGAATTGCACCGTGCAATGTGGAGATATTACTGTTTGTGCATTTACAATATTCATTGATTTTTGCCATTGAAAACGTCCAGAAATGTTTGAAGCTACTGACTGAATGAAAGGAGCTGGCATCTCACTCTCTTTGAATCTTCTTTATCATGCTAGGATTAGCAGGAAAAAGCAAAAAATTTCAGAATTGCACCTTGCAATGTGGAGATATTACTGTTTGTGCATTTACAATATTCATTGATTTTTGCCATTGAAAAACGTCCAGAAATGTTTGAAGCTACTGACTGAATGAAAGGAGCTGGCATCTCACTCTCTTTGAATCTTCTTTATCATGCTAGGATTAGCAGGAAAAAGCAAAAAATTTCAGAATTGCACCGTGCAATGTGGAGATATTACTGTTTGTGCATTTACAATATTCATTGATTTTTGCCATTGAAAAACGTCCAGAAATGTTTGAAGCTACTGACTGAATGAAAGGAGCTGGCATCTCACTCTCTTTGAATCTTCTTTATCATGCTAGGATTAACAGGAAAAGCTAAAAATTTCAGAATTGCACCGTGCAATGTGGAGATATTACTGTTTGTGCATTTACAATATTCATTGATTTTTGCCATTGAAAAACATGTTTTTCATATACCAGAAATGTTTGAAGCTACTGACTGAATGAAAGGAGCTGGCATCTCACTCTCTTTGAATCTTCTTTATCATGCTAGGATTAACAGGAAAAAGCTAAAAATTTCAGAATTGCACCGTGCAATGTGGAGATATTACTGTTTGTGCATTTACAATATTCATTGATTTTTGCCATTGAAAAACATGTTTTTCATATACCAGAAATGTTTGAAGCTACTGACTGAATGAAAGGAGCTGGCATCTCACTCTCTTTGAATCTTCTTTATCATGCTAGGATTAACAGGAAAAAGCAAAAAATTTCAGAATTGCACCGTGCAATGTGGAGATATTACTGTTTGTGCATTTACAATATTCATTGATTTTTGCCATTGAAAAACGTCCAGAAATGTTTGAAGCTACTGACTGAATGAAAGGAGCTGGCATCTCACTCTCTTTGAATCTTCTTTATCATGCTAGGATTAACAGGAAAAAGCTAAAAATTTCAGAATTGCACCGTGCAATGTGGAGATATTACTGTTTGTGCATTTACAATATTCATTGATTTTTGCCATTGAAAAACATGTTTTTCATATACCAGAAATGTTTGAAGCTACTGACTGAATGAAAGGAGCTGGCATCTCACTCTCTTTGAATCTTCTTTATCATGCTAGGATTAGCAGGAAAAAGCAAAAAATTTCAGAATTGCACCTTGCAATGTGGAGATATTACTGTTTGTGCATTTACAATATTCATTGATTTTTGCCATTGAAAAACATGTTTTTCATATACCAGAAATGTTTGAAGCTACTGACTGAATGAAAGGAGCTGGCATCTCACTCTCTTTGAATCTTCTTTATCATGCTAGGATTAACAGGAAAAAGCTAAAAATTTCAGAATTCCACCGTGCAATGTGGAGATATTACTGTTTGTGCATTTACAATATTCATTGATTTTTGCCATTGAAAAACATGTTTTCATATACCAGAAATGTTTGAAGCTACTGACTGAATGAAAGGAGCTGGCATCTCACTCTCTTTGAATCTTCTTTATCATGCTAGGATTAACAGGAAAAAGCAAAAAATTTCAGAATTGCACCGTGCAATGTGGAGATATTACTGTTTGTGCATTTACAATATTCATTGATTTTTGCCATTGAAAAACGTCCAGAAATGTTTGAAGCTACTGACTGAATGAAAGGAGCTGGCATCTCACTCTCTTTGAATCTTCTTTATCATGCTAGGATTAGCAGGAAAAAGCAAAAAATTTCAGAATTGCACCGTGCAATGTGGAGATATTACTGTTTGTGCATTTACAATATTCATTGATTTTTGCCATTGAAAAACGTCCAGAAATGTTTGAAGCTACTGACTGAATGAAAGGAGCTGGCATCTCACTCTCTTTGAATCTTCTTTATCATGCTAGGATTAGCAGGAAAAAGCTAAAAATTTCAGAATTGCACCGTGCAATGTGGAGATATTACTGTTTGTGCATTTACAATATTCATTGATTTTTGCCATTGAAAAACGTCCAGAAATGTTTGAAGCTACTGACTGAATGAAAGGAGCTGGCATCTCACTCTCTTTGAATCTTCTTTATCATGCTAGGATTAGCAGGAAAAAGCAAAAAATTTCAGAATTGCACCGTGCAATGTGGAGATATTACTGTTTGTGCATTTACAATATTCATTGATTTTTGCCATTGAAAAACATGTTTTTCATATACCAGAAATGTTTGAAGCTACTGACTGAATGAAAGGAGCTGGCATCTCACTCTCTTTGAATCTTCTTTATCATGCTAGGATTAACAGGAAAAAGCTAAAAATTTCAGAATTGCACCTTGCAATGTGGAGATATTACTGTTTGTGCATTTACAATATTCATTGATTTTTGCCATTGAAAAACATGTTTTTCATATACCAGAAATGTTTGAAGCTACTGACTGAATGAAAGGAGCTGGCATCTCACTCTCTTTGAATCTTCTTTATCATGCTAGGATTAGCAGGAAAAAGCAAAAAATTTCAGAATTGCACCGTGCAATGTGGAGATATTACTGTTTGTGCATTTACAATATTCATTGATTTTTGCCATTGAAAAACATGTTTTTCATATACCAGAAATGTTTGAAGCTACTGACTGAATGAAAGGAGCTGGCATCTCACTCTCTTTGAATCTTCTTTATCATGCTAGGATTAACAGGAAAAAGCTAAAAATTTCAGAATTGCACCGTGCAATGTGGAGATATTACTGTTTGTGCATTTACAATATTCATTGATTTTTGCCATTGAAAAACATGTTTTTCATATACCAGAAATGTTTGAAGCTACTGACTGAATGAAAGGAGCTGGCATCTCACTCTCTTTGAATCTTCTTTATCATGCTAGGATTAGCAGGAAAAAGCAAAAAATTTCAGAATTGCACCTTGCAATGTGGAGATATTACTGTTTGTGCATTTACAATATTCATTGATTTTTGCCATTGAAAAACATGTTTTCATATACCAGAAATGTTTGAAGCTACTGACTGAATGAAAGGAGCTGGCATCTCACTCTCTTTGAATCTTCTTTATCATGCTAGGATTAACAGGAAAAAGCTAAAAATTTCAGAATTCCACCGTGCAATGTGGAGATATTACTGTTTGTGCATTTACAATATTCATTGATTTTTGCCATTGAAAAACATGTTTTTCATATACCAGAAATGTTTGAAGCTACTGACTGAATGAAAGGAGCTGGCATCTCACTCTCTTTGAATCTTCTTTATCATGCTAGGATTAACAGGAAAAAGCAAAAAATTTCAGAATTGCACCATGCAATGTGGAGATATTACTGTTTGTGCATTTACAATATTCATTGATTTTTGCCATTGAAAAACGTCCAGAAATGTTTGAAGCTACTGACTGAATGAAAGGAGCTGGCATCTCACTCTCTTTGAATCTTCTTTATCATGCTAGGATTAGCAGGAAAAAGCAAAAAATTTCAGAATTGCACCGTGCAATGTGGAGATATTACTGTTTGTGCATTTACAATATTCATTGATTTTTGCCATTGAAAAACGTCCAGAAATGTTTGAAGCTACTGACTGAATGAAAGGAGCTGGCATCTCACTCTCTTTGAATCTTCTTTATCATGCTAGGATTAGCAGGAAAAAGCTAAAAATTTCAGAATTGCACCGTGCAATGTGGAGATATTACTGTTTGTGCATTTACAATATTCATTGATTTTTGCCATTGAAAAACGTCCAGAAATGTTTGAAGCTACTGACTGAATGAAAGGAGCTGGCATCTCACTCTCTTTGAATCTTCTTTATCATGCTAGGATTAGCAGGAAAAAGCAAAAAATTTCAGAATTGCACCGTGCAATGTGGAGATATTACTGTTTGTGCATTTACAATATTCATTGATTTTTGCCATTGAAAAACATGTTTTTCATATACCAGAAATGTTTGAAGCTACTGACTGAATGAAAGGAGCTGGCATCTCACTCTCTTTGAATCTTCTTTATCATGCTAGGATTAGCAGGAAAAAGCAAAAAATTTCAGAATTGCACCGTGCAATGTGGAGATATTACTGTTTGTGCATTTACAATATTCATTGATTTTTGCCATTGAAAAACATGTTTTTCATATACCAGAAATGTTTGAAGCTACTGACTGAATGAAAGGAGCTGGCATCTCACTCTCTTTGAATCTTCTTTATCATGCTAGGATTAGCAGGAAAAAGCTAAAAATTTCAGAATTGCACCTTGCAATGTGGAGATATTACTGTTTGTGCATTTACAATATTCATTGATTTTTGCCATTGAAAAACGTCCAGAAATGTTTGAAGCTACTGACTGAATGAAAGGAGCTGGCATCTCACTCTCTTTGAATCTTCTTTATCATGCTAGGATTAACAGGAAAAAGCAAAAAATTTCAGAATTGCACCTTGCAATGTGGAGATATTACTGTTTGTGCATTTACAATATTCATTGATTTTTGCCATTGAAAAACATGTTTTTCATATACCAGAAATGTTTGAAGCTACTGACTGAATGAAAGGAGCTGGCATCTCACTCTCTTTGAATCTTCTTTATCATGCTAGGATTAGCAGGAAAAAGCTAAAAATTTCAGAATTGCACCTTGCAATGTGGAGATATTACTGTTTGTGCATTTACAATATTCATTGATTTTTGCCATTGAAAAACATGTTTTTCATATACCAGAAATGTTTGAAGCTACTGACTGAATGAAAGGAGCTGGCATCTCACTCTCTTTGAATCTTCTTTATCATGCTAGGATTAGCAGGAAAAAGCAAAAAATTTCAGAATTGCACCGTGCAATGTGGAGATATTACTGTTTGTGCATTTACAATATTCATTGATTTTTGCCATTGAAAAACATGTTTTTCATATACCAGAAATGTTTGAAGCTACTGACTGAATGAAAGGAGCTGGCATCTCACTCTCTTTGAATCTTCTTTATCATGCTAGGATTAGCAGGAAAAAGCTAAAAATTTCAGAATTGCACCTTGCAATGTGGAGATATTACTGTTTGTGCATTTACAATATTCATTGATTTTTGCCATTGAAAAACATGTTTTTCATATACCAGAAATGTTTGAAGCTACTGACTGAATGAAAGGAGCTGGCATCTCACTCTCTTTGAATCTTCTTTATCATGCTAGGATTAGCAGGAAAAAGCAAAAAATTTCAGAATTGCACCGTGCAATGTGGAGATATTACTGTTTGTGCATTTACAATATTCATTGATTTTTGCCATTGAAAAACGTCCAGAAATGTTTGAAGCTACTGACTGAATGAAAGGAGCTGGCATCTCACTCTCTTTGAATCTTCTTTATCATGCTAGGATTAGCAGGAAAAAGCTAAAAATTTCAGAATTGCACCGTGCAATGTGGAGATATTACTGTTTGTGCATTTACAATATTCATTGATTTTTGCCATTGAAAAACGTCCAGAAATGTTTGAAGCTACTGACTGAATGAAAGGAGCTGGCATCTCACTCTCTTTGAATCTTCTTTATCATGCTAGGATTAGCAGGAAAAAGCAAAAAATTTCAGAATTGCACCGTGCAATGTGGAGATATTACTGTTTGTGCATTTACAATATTCATTGATTTTTGCCATTGAAAAACGTCCAGAAATGTTTGAAGCTACTGACTGAATGAAAGGAGCTGGCATCTCACTCTCTTTGAATCTTCTTTATCATGCTAGGATTAGCAGGAAAAAGCAAAAAATTTCAGAATTGCACCGTGCAATGTGGAGATATTACTGTTTGTGCATTTACAATATTCATTGATTTTTGCCATTGAAAAACGTCCAGAAATGTTTGAAGCTACTGACTGAATGAAAGGAGCTGGCATCTCACTCTCTTTGAATCTTCTTTATCATGCTAGGATTAGCAGGAAAAAGCAAAAAATTTCAGAATTGCACCGTGCAATGTGGAGATATTACTGTTTGTGCATTTACAATATTCATTGATTTTTGCCATTGAAAAACATGTTTTTCATTCCAGAAATGTTTGAAGCTACTGACTGAATGAAAGGAGCTGGCATCTCACTCTCTTTGAATCTTCTTTATCATGCTAGGATTAGCAGGAAAAAGCAAAAAATTTCAGAATTGCACCGTGCAATGTGGAGATATTACTGTTTGTGCATTTACAATATTCATTGATTTTTGCCATTGAAAAACATGTTTTTCATATACAGAAATGTTTGAAGCTACTGACTGAATGAAAGGAGCTGGCATCTCACTCTCTTTGAATCTTCTTTATCATGCTAGGATTAGCAGGAAAAAGCTAAAAATTTCAGAATTGCACCGTGCAATGTGGAGATATTACTGTTTGTGCATTTACAATATTCATTGATTTTTGCCATTGAAAAACGTCCAGAAATGTTTGAAGCTACTGACTGAATGAAAGGAGCTGGCATCTCACTCTCTTTGAATCTTCTTTATCATGCTAGGATTAGCAGGAAAAAGCAAAAAATTTCAGAATTGCACCGTGCAATGTGGAGATATTACTGTTTGTGCATTTACAATATTCATTGATTTTTGCCATTGAAAAACATGTTTTTCATATACCAGAAATGTTTGAAGCTACTGACTGAATGAAAGGAGCTGGCATCTCACTCTCTTTGAATCTTCTTTATCATGCTAGGATTAGCAGGAAAAAGCAAAAAATTTCAGAATTGCACCGTGCAATGTGGAGATATTACTGTTTGTGCATTTACAATATTCATTGATTTTTGCCATTGAAAAACATGTTTTTCATATACCAGAAATGTTTGAAGCTACTGACTGAATGAAAGGAGCTGGCATCTCACTCTCTTTGAATCTTCTTTATCATGCTAGGATTAGCAGGAAAAAGCTAAAAATTTCAGAATTGCACCTTGCAATGTGGAGATATTACTGTTTGTGCATTTACAATATTCATTGATTTTTGCCATTGAAAAACATGTTTTTCATAGCCAGAAATGTTTGAAGCTACTGACTGAATGAAAGGAGCTGGCATCTCACTCTCTTTGAATCTTCTTTATCATGCTAGGATTAACAGGAAAAAGCAAAAAATTTCAGAATTGCACCTTGCAATGTGGAGATATTACTGTTTGTGCATTTACAATATTCATTGATTTTTGCCATTGAAAAACATGTTTTTCATATACCAGAAATGTTTGAAGCTACTGACTGAATGAAAGGAGCTGGCATCTCACTCTCTTTGAATCTTCTTTATCATGCTAGGATTAGCAGGAAAAAGCTAAAAATTTCAGAATTGCACCTTGCAATGTGGAGATATTACTGTTTGTGCATTTACAATATTCATTGATTTTTGCCATTGAAAAACATGTTTTTCATATACCAGAAATGTTTGAAGCTACTGACTGAATGAAAGGAGCTGGCATCTCACTCTCTTTGAATCTTCTTTATCATGCTAGGATTAGCAGGAAAAAGCAAAAAATTTCAGAATTGCACCGTGCAATGTGGAGATATTACTGTTTGTGCATTTACAATATTCATTGATTTTTGCCATTGAAAAACGTCCAGAATGTTTTGATATACCAGAAATGGTTGAAGCTACTGACTGAATGAAAGGAGCTGGCATCTCACTCTCTTTGAATCTTCTTTATCATGCTAGGATTAGCAGGAAAAAGCTAAAAATTTCAGAATTGCACCTTGCAATGTGGAGATATTACTGTTTGTGCATTTACAATATTCATTGATTTTTGCCATTGAAAAACATGTTTTTCATATACCAGAAATGTTTGAAGCTACTGACTGAATGAAAGGAGCTGGCATCTCACTCTCTTTGAATCTTCTTTATCATGCTAGGATTAGCAGGAAAAAGCTAAAAATTTCAGAATTGCACCTTGCAATGTGGAGATATTACTGTTTGTGCATTTACAATATTCATTGATTTTTGCCATTGAAAAACATGTTTTTCATACCAGAAATGTTTGAAGCTACTGACTGAATGAAAGGAGCTGGCATCTCACTCTCTTTGAATCTTCTTTATCATGCTAGGATTAGCAGGAAAAAGCTAAAAATTTCAGAATTGCACCGTGCAATGTGGAGATATTACTGTTTGTGCATTTACAATATTCATTGATTTTTGCCATTGAAAAACGTCCAGAAATGTTTGAAGCTACTGACTGAATGAAAGGAGCTGGCATCTCACTCTCTTTGAATCTTCTTTATCATGCTAGGATTAGCAGGAAAAAGCAAAAAATTTCAGAATTGCACCGTGCAATGTGGAGATATTACTGTTTGTGCATTTACAATATTCATTGATTTTTGCCATTGAAAAACATGTTTTTCATATACCAGAAATGTTTGAAGCTACTGACTGAATGAAAGGAGCTGGCATCTCACTCTCTTTGAATCTTCTTTATCATGCTAGGATTAGCAGGAAAAAGCAAAAAATTTCAGAATTTCACCGTGCAATGTGGAGATATTACTGTTTGTGCATTTACAATATTCATTGATTTTTGCCATTGAAAAACATGTTTTCATATACCAGAAATGTTTGAAGCTACTGACTGAATGAAAGGAGCTGGCATCTCACTCTCTTTGAATCTTCTTTATCATGCTAGGATTAACAGGAAAAAGCTAAAAATTTCAGAATTGCACCTTGCAATGTGGAGATATTACTGTTTGTGCATTTACAATATTCATTGATTTTTGCCATTGAAAAACGTCCAGAAATGTTTGAAGCTACTGACTGAATGAAAGGAGCTGGCATCTCACTCTCTTTGAATCTTCTTTATCATGCTAGGATTAACAGGAAAAAGCAAAAAATTTCAGAATTGCACCTTGCAATGTGGAGATATTACTGTTTGTGCATTTACAATATTCATTGATTTTTGCCATTGAAAAACATGTTTTTCATATACCAGAAATGTTTGAAGCTACTGACTGAATGAAAGGAGCTGGCATCTCACTCTCTTTGAATCTTCTTTATCATGCTAGGATTAACAGGAAAAAGCAAAAAATTTCAGAATTGCACCGTGCAATGTGGAGATATTACTGTTTGTGCATTTACAATATTCATTGATTTTTGCCATTGAAAAACGTCCAGAAATGTTTGAAGCTACTGACTGAATGAAAGGAGCTGGCATCTCACTCTCTTTGAATCTTCTTTATCATGCTAGGATTAGCAGGAAAAAGCTAAAAATTTCAGAATTGCACCGTGCAATGTGGAGATATTACTGTTTGTGCATTTACAATATTCATTGATTTTTGCCATTGAAAAACATGTTTTTCATATACCAGAAATGTTTGAAGCTACTGACTGAATGAAAGGAGCTGGCATCTCACTCTCTTTGAATCTTCTTTATCATGCTAGGATTAACAGGAAAAAGCTAAAAATTTCAGAATTGCACCTTGCAATGTGGAGATATTACTGTTTGTGCATTTACAATATTCATTGATTTTTGCCATTGAAAAACAGTTTTTTCATATACCAGAAATGTTTGAAGCTACTGACTGAATGAAAGGAGCTGGCATCTCACTCTCTTTGAATCTTCTTTATCATGCTAGGATTAACAGGAAAAAGCAAAAAATTTCAGAATTGCACCTTGCAATGTGGAGATATTACTGTTTGTGCATTTACAATATTCATTGATTTTTGCCATTGAAAAACATGTTTTTCATATACCAGAAATGTTTGAAGCTACTGACTGAATGAAAGGAGCTGGCATCTCACTCTCTTTGAATCTTCTTTATCATGCTAGGATTAACAGGAAAAAGCAAAAAATTTCAGAATTGCACCGTGCAATGTGGAGATATTACTGTTTGTGCATTTACAATATTCATTGATTTTGCCATTGAAAAACATGTTTTTCATATACCAGAAATGTTTGAAGCTACTGACTGAATGAAAGGAGCTGGCATCTCACTCTCTTTGAATCTTCTTTATCATGCTAGGATTAGCAGGAAAAAGCAAAAAATTTCAGAATTGCACCGTGCAATGTGGAGATATTACTGTTTGTGCATTTACAATATTCATTGATTTTTGCCATTGAAAAACATGTTTTTCATATACCAGAAATGTTTGAAGCTACTGACTGAATGAAAGGAGCTGGCATCTCACTCTCTTTGAATCTTCTTTATCATGCTAGGATTAACAGGAAAAAGCAAAAAATTTCAGAATTGCACCGTGCAATGTGGAGATATTACTGTTTGTGCATTTACAATATTCATTGATTTTTGCCATTGAAAAACATGTTTTTCATATACCAGAAATGTTTGAAGCTACTGACTGAATGAAAGGAGCTGGCATCTCACTCTCTTTGAATCTTCTTTATCATGCTAGGATTAGCAGGAAAAAGCAAAAAATTTCAGAATTGCACCGTGCAATGTGGAGATATTACTGTTTGTGCATTTACAATATTCATTGATTTTTGCCATTGAAAAACATGTTTTTCATATACCAGAAATGTTTGAAGCTACTGACTGAATGAAAGGAGCTGGCATCTCACTCTCTTTGAATCTTCTTTATCATGCTAGGATTAGCAGGAAAAAGCAAAAAATTTCAGAATTGCACCGTGCAATGTGGAGATATTACTGTTTGTGCATTTACAATATTCATTGATTTTTGCCATTGAAAAACATGTTTTTCATATACCAGAAATGTTTGAAGCTACTGACTGAATGAAAGGAGCTGGCATCTCACTCTCTTTGAATCTTCTTTATCATGCTAGGATTAGCAGGAAAAAGCAAAAAATTTCAGAATTGCACCGTGCAATGTGGAGATATTACTGTTTGTGCATTTACAATATTCATTGATTTTTGCCATTGAAAAACATGTTTTTCATATACCAGAAATGTTTGAAGCTACTGACTGAATGAAAGGAGCTGGCATCTCACTCTCTTTGAATCTTCTTTATCATGCTAGGATTAGCAGGAAAAAGCAAAAAATTTCAGAATTGCACCTTGCAATGTGGAGATATTACTGTTTGTGCATTTACAATATTCATTGATTTTTGCCATTGAAAAACATGTTTTTCATATACCAGAAATGTTTGAAGCTACTGACTGAATGAAAGGAGCTGGCATCTCACTCTCTTTGAATCTTCTTTATCATGCTAGGATTAGCAGGAAAAAGCAAAAATTTCAGAATTGCACCGTGCAATGTGGAGATATTACTGTTTGTGCATTTACAATATTCATTGATTTTTGCCATTGAAAAACGTCCAGAAATGTTTGAAGCTACTGACTGAATGAAAGGAGCTGGCATCTCACTCTCTTTGAATCTTCTTTATCATGCTAGGATTAGCAGGAAAAAGCTAAAAATTTCAGAATTGCACCGTGCAATGTGGAGATATTACTGTTTGTGCATTTACAATATTCATTGATTTTTGCCATTGAAAAACATGTTTTTCATATACCAGAAATGTTTGAAGCTACTGACTGAATGAAAGGAGCTGGCATCTCACTCTCTTTGAATCTTCTTTATCATGCTAGGATTAGCAGGAAAAAGCAAAAAATTTCAGAATTGCACCTTGCAATGTGGAGATATTACTGTTTGTGCATTTACAATATTCATTGATTTTTGCCATTGAAAAACATGTTTTTCATATACCAGAAATGTTTGAAGCTACTGACTGAATGAAAGGAGCTGGCATCTCACTCTCTTTGAATCTTCTTTATCATGCTAGGATTAACAGGAAAAAGCAAAAAATTTCAGAATTGCACCTTGCAATGTGGAGATATTACTGTTGTGCATTTACAATATTCATTGATTTTTGCCATTGAAAAACATGTTTTTCATATACCAGAAATGTTTGAAGCTACTGACTGAATGAAAGGAGCTGGCATCTCACTCTCTTTGAATCTTCTTTATCATGCTAGGATTAGCAGGAAAAAGCTAAAAATTTCAGAATTGCACCTTGCAATGTGGAGATATTACTGTTTGTGCATTTACAATATTCATTGATTTTTGCCATTGAAAAACATGTTTTCATATACCCGGAAATGTTGAAGCTACTGACTGAATGAAAGGAGCTGGCATCTCACTCTCTTTGAATCTTCTTTATCATGCTAGGATTAACAGGAAAAAGCAAAAAATTTCAGAATTGCACCTTGCAATGTGGAGATATTACTGTTTGTGCATTTACAATATTCATTGATTTTTGCCATTGAAAAACATGTTTTTCATATACCAGAAATGTTTGAAGCTACTGACTGAATGAAAGGAGCTGGCATCTCACTCTCTTTGAATCTTCTTTATCATGCTAGGATTAGCAGGAAAAAGCTAAAAATTTCAGAATTGCACCTTGCAATGTGGAGATATTACTGTTTGTGCATTTACAATATTCATTGATTTTTGCCATTGAAAAACATGTTTTTCCATATACCAGAAATGTTTGAAGCTACTGACTGAATGAAAGGAGCTGGCATCTCACTCTCTTTGAATCTTCTTTATCATGCTAGGATTAGCAGGAAAAAGCAAAAAAATTTCAGAATTGCACCGTGCAATGTGGAGATATTACTGTTTGTGCATTTACAATATTCATTGATTTTTGCCATTGAAAAACATGTTTTTCATATACCAGAAATGTTTGAAGCTACTGACTGAATGAAAGGAGCTGGCATATCACTCTCTTTGAATCTTCTTTATCATGCTAGGATTAGCAGGAAAAAGCTAAAAATTTCAGAATTGCACCTTGCAATGTGGAGATATTACTGTTTGTGCATTTACAATATTCATTGATTTTTGCCATTGAAAAACATGTTTTTCATATACCAGAAATGTTTGAAGCTACTGACTGAATGAAAGGAGCTGGCATCTCACTCTCTTTGAATCTTCTTTATCATGCTAGGATTAGCAGGAAAAAGCTAAAAATTTCAGAATTGCACCTTGCAATGTGGAGATATTACTGTTTGTGCATTTACAATATTCATTGATTTTTGCCATTGAAAAACGTCCAGAAATGTTTGAAGCTACTGACTGAATGAAAGGAGCTGGCATCTCACTCTCTTTGAATCTTCTTTATCATGCTAGGATTAGCAGGAAAAAGCTAAAAATTTCAGAATTGCACCGTGCAATGTGGAGATATTACTGTTTGTGCATTTACAATATTCATTGATTTTTGCCATTGAAAAACGTCCAGAAATGTTTGAAGCTACTGACTGAATGAAAGGATCTGGCATCTCACTCTCTTTGAATCTTCTTTATCATGCTAGGATTAGCAGGAAAAAGCAAAAAATTTCAGAATTGCACCGTGCAATGTGGAGATATTACTGTTTGTGCATTTACAATATTCATTGATTTTTGCCATTGAAAAACATGTTTTTCATATACCAGAAATGTTTGAAGCTACTGACTGAATGAAAGGAGCTGGCATCTCACTCTCTTTGAATCTTCTTTATCATGCTAGGATTAGCAGGAAAAAGCTAAAAATTTCAGAATTGCACCTTGCAATGTGGAGATATTACTGTTTGTGCATTTACAATATTCATTGATTTTTGCCATTGAAAAACATGTTTTTCATATACCAGAAATGTTTGAAGCTACTGACTGAATGAAAGGAGCTGGCATCTCACTCTCTTTGAATCTTCTTTATCATGCTAGGATTAGCAGGAAAAAGCAAAAAATTTCAGAATTGCACCGTGCAATGTGGAGATATTACTGTTTGTGCATTTACAATATTCATTGATTTTTGCCATTGAAAAACGTCCAGAAATGTTTGAAGCTACTGACTGAATGAAAGGAGCTGGCATCTCACTCTCTTTGAATCTTCTTTATCATGCTAGGATTAGCAGGAAAAAGCTAAAAATTTCAGAATTGCACCGTGCAATGTGGAGATATTACTGTTTGTGCATTTACAATATTCATTGATTTTTGCCATTGAAAAACGTCCAGAAATGTTTGAAGCTACTGACTGAATGAAAGGAGCTGGCATCTCACTCTCTTTGAATCTTCTTTATCATGCTAGGATTAGCAGGAAAAAGCAAAAAATTTCAGAATTGCACCGTGCAATGTGGAGATATTACTGTTTGTGCATTTACAATATTCATTGATTTTTGCCATTGAAAAACGTCCAGAAATGTTTGAAGCTACTGACTGAATGAAAGGAGCTGGCATCTCACTCTCTTTGAATCTTCTTTATCATGCTAGGATTAGCAGGAAAAAGCAAAAAATTTCAGAATTGCACCGTGCAATGTGGAGATATTACTGTTTGTGCATTTACAATATTCATTGATTTTTGCCATTGAAAAACGTCCAGAAATGTTTGAAGCTACTGACTGAATGAAAGGAGCTGGCATCTCACTCTCTTTGAATCTTCTTTATCATGCTAGGATTAGCAGGAAAAAGCAAAAAATTTCAGAATTGCACCGTGCAAGGTGGAGATATTACTGTTTGTGCATTTACAATATTCATTGATTTTTGCCATTGAAAAACGTCCAGAAATGTTTGAAGCTACTGACTGAATGAAAGGAGCTGGCATCTCACTCTCTTTGAATCTTCTTTATCATGCTAGGATTAGCAGGAAAAAGCAAAAAATTTCAGAATTGCACCGTGCAATGTGGAGATATTACTGTTTGTGCATTTACAATATTCATTGATTTTTGCCATTGAAAAACGTCCAGAAATGTTTGAAGCTACTGACTGAATGAAAGGAGCTGGCATCTCACTCTCTTTGAATCTTCTTTATCATGCTAGGATTAGCAGGAAAAAGCTAAAAATTTCAGAATTGCACCGTGCAATGTGGAGATATTACTGTTTGTGCATTTACAATATTCATTGATTTTTGCCATTGAAAAACATCCAGAAATGTTTGAAGCTACTGACTGAATGAAAGGAGCTGGCATCTCACTCTCTTTGAATCTTCTTTATCATGCTAGGATTAGCAGGAAAAAGCAAAAAATTTCAGAATTGCACCGTGCAATGTGGAGATATTACTGTTTGTGCATTTACAATATTCATTGATTTTTGCCATTGAAAAACATGTTTTTCATATACCAGAAATGTTTGAAGCTACTGACTGAATGAAAGGAGCTGGCATCTCACTCTCTTTGAATCTTCTTTATCATGCTAGGATTAGCAGGAAAAAGCAAAAAATTTCAGAATTGCACCGTGCAATGTGGAGATTTTACTGTTTGTGCATTTACAATATTCATTGATTTTTGCCATTGAAAAACATGTTTTTCATATACCAGAAATGTTTGAAGCTACTGACTGAATGAAAGGAGCTGGCATCTCACTCTCTTTGAATCTTCTTTATCATGCTAGGATTAGCAGGAAAAAGCTAAAAATTTCAGAATTGCACCTTGCAATGTGGAGATATTACTGTTTGTGCATTTACAATATTCATTGATTTTTGCCATTGAAAAACGTCCAGAAATGTTTGAAGCTACTGACTGAATGAAAGGAGCTGGCATCTCACTCTCTTTGAATCTTCTTTATCATGCTAGGATTAACAGGAAAAAGCAAAAAATTTCAGAATTGCACCTTGCAATGTGGAGATATTACTGTTTGTGCATTTACAATATTCATTGATTTTTGCCATTGAAAAACATGTTTTTCATATACCAGAAATGTTTGAAGCTACTGACTGAATGAAAGGAGCTGGCATCTCACTCTCTTTGAATCTTCTTTATCATGCTAGGATTAGCAGGAAAAAGCTAAAAATTTCAGAATTGCACCTTGCAATGTGGAGATATTACTGTTTGTGCATTTACAATATTCATTGATTTTTGCCATTGAAAAACATGTTTTTCATATACCAGAAATGTTTGAAGCTACTGACTGAATGAAAGGAGCTGGCATCTCACTCTCTTTGAATCTTCTTTATCATGCTAGGATTAGCAGGAAAAAGCAAAAAATTTCAGAATTGCACCGTGCAATGTGGAGATATTACTGTTTGTGCATTTACAATATTCATTGATTTTTGCCATTGAAAAACATGTTTTTCATATACCAGAAATGTTTGAAGCTACTGACTGAATGAAAGGAGCTGGCATCTCACTCTCTTTGAATCTTCTTTATCATGCTAGGATTAGCAGGAAAAAGCTAAAAATTTCAGAATTGCACCTTGCAATGTGGAGATATTACTGTTTGTGCATTTACAATATTCATTGATTTTTGCCATTGAAAAACATGTTTTTCATATACCAGAAATGTTTGAAGCTACTGACTGAATGAAAGGAGCTGGCATCTCACTCTCTTTGAATCTTCTTTATCATGCTAGGATTAGCAGGAAAAAGCTAAAAATTTCAGAATTGCACCTTGCAATGTGGAGATATTACTGTTTGTGCATTTACAATATTCATTGATTTTTGCCATTGAAAAACGTCCAGAAATGTTTGAAGCTACTGACTGAATGAAAGGAGCTGGCATCTCACTCTCTTTGAATCTTCTTTATCATGCTAGGATTAGCAGGAAAAAGCTAAAAATTTCAGAATTGCACCGTGCAATGTGGAGATATTACTGTTTGTGCATTTACAATATTCATTGATTTTTGCCATTGAAAAACGTCCAGAAATGTTTGAAGCTACTGACTGAATGAAAGGAGCTGGCATCTCACTCTCTTTGAATCTTCTTTATCATGCTAGGATTAGCAGGAAAAAGCAAAAAATTTCAGAATTGCACCGTGCAATGTGGAGATATTACTGTTTGTGCATTTACAATATTCATTGATTTTTGCCATTGAAAAACATGTTTTTCATATACCAGAAATGTTTGAAGCTACTGACTGAATGAAAGGAGCTGGCATCTCACTCTCTTTGAATCTTCTTTATCATGCTAGGATTAGCAGGAAAAAGCAAAAAATTTCAGAATTGCACCGTGCAATGTGGAGATATTACTGTTTGTGCATTTACAATATTCATTGATTTTTGCTATTGAAAAACATGTTTTTCATATACCAGAAATGTTTGAAGCTACTGACTGAATGAAAGGAGCTGGCATCTCACTCTCTTTGAATCTTCTTTATCATGCTAGGATTAACAGGAAAAAGCTAAAAATTTCAGAATTGCACCTTGCAATGTGGAGATATTACTGTTTGTGCATTTACAATATTCATTGATTTTTGCCATTGAAAAACGTCCAGAAATGTTTGAAGCTACTGACTGAATGAAAGGAGCTGGCATCTCACTCTCTTTGAATCTTCTTTATCATGCTAGGATTAACAGGAAAAAGCAAAAAATTTCAGAATTGCACCTTGCAATGTGGAGATATTACTGTTTGTGCATTTACAATATTCATTGATTTTTGCCATTGAAAAACATGTTTTTCATATACCAGAAATGTTTGAAGCTACTGACTGAATGAAAGGAGCTGGCATCTCACTCTCTTTGAATCTTCTTTATCATGCTAGGATTAACAGGAAAAAGCAAAAAATTTCAGAATTGCACCGTGCAATGTGGAGATATTACTGTTTGTGCATTTACAATATTCATTGATTTTTGCCATTGAAAAACGTCCAGAAATGTTTGAAGCTACTGACTGAATGAAAGGAGCTGGCATCTCACTCTCTTTGAATCTTCTTTATCATGCTAGGATTAGCAGGAAAAAGCTAAAAATTTCAGAATTGCACCGTGCAATGTGGAGATATTACTGTTTGTGCATTTACAATATTCATTGATTTTTGCCATTGAAAAACATGTTTTTCATATACCAGAAATGTTTGAAGCTACTGACTGAATGAAAGGAGCTGGCATCTCACTCTCTTTGAATCTTCTTTATCATGCTAGGATTAACAGGAAAAAGCTAAAAATTTCAGAATTGCACCTTGCAATGTGGAGATATTACTGTTTGTGCATTTACAATATTCATTGATTTTTGCCATTGAAAAACGTCCAGAAATGTTTGAAGCTACTGACTGAATGAAAGGAGCTGGCATCTCACTCTCTTTGAATCTTCTTTATCATGCTAGGATTAACAGGAAAAAGCAAAAAATTTCAGAATTGCACCTTGCAATGTGGAGATATTACTGTTTGTGCATTTACAATATTCATTGATTTTTGCCATTGAAAAACATGTTTTTCATATACCAGAAATGTTTGAAGCTACTGACTGAATGAAAGGAGCTGGCATCTCACTCTCTTTGAATCTTCTTTATCATGCTAGGATTAACAGGAAAAAGCAAAAAATTTCAGAATTGCACCGTGCAATGTGGAGATATTACTGTTTGTGCATTTACAATATTCATTGATTTTTGCCATTGAAAAACATGTTTTTCATATACCAGAAATGTTTGAAGCTACTGACTGAATGAAAGGAGCTGGCATCTCACTCTCTTTGAATCTTCTTTATCATGCTAGGATTAGCAGGAAAAAGCAAAAAATTTCAGAATTGCACCGTGCAATGTGGAGATATTACTGTTTGTGCATTTACAATATTCATTGATTTTTGCCATTGAAAAACATGTTTTTCATATACCAGAAATGTTTGAAGCTACTGACTGAATGAAAGGAGCTGGCATCTCACTCTCTTTGAATCTTCTTTATCATGCTAGGATTAACAGGAAAAAGCAAAAAATTTCAGAATTGCACCGTGCAATGTGGAGATATTACTGTTTGTGCATTTACAATATTCATTGATTTTTGCCATTGAAAAACATGTTTTTCATATACCAGAAATGTTTGAAGCTACTGACTGAATGAAAGGAGCTGGCATCTCACTCTCTTTGAATCTTCTTTATCATGCTAGGATTAGCAGGAAAAAGCAAAAAATTTCAGAATTGCACCTTGCAATGTGGAGATATTACTGTTTGTGCATTTACAATATTCATTGATTTTTGCCATTGAAAAACATGTTTTTCATATACCAGAAATGTTTGAAGCTACTGACTGAATGAAAGGAGCTGGCATCTCACTCTCTTTGAATCTTCTTTATCATGCTAGGATTAGCAGGAAAAAGCAAAAAATTTCAGAATTGCACCGTGCAATGTGGAGATATTACTGTTTGTGCATTTACAATATTCATTGATTTTTGCCATTGAAAAACATGTTTTTCATATACCAGAAATGTTTGAAGCTACTGACTGAATGAAAGGAGCTGGCATCTCACTCTCTTTGAATCTTCTTTATCATGCTAGGATTAGCAGGAAAAAGCAAAAAATTTCAGAATTGCACCGTGCAATGTGGAGATATTACTGTTTGTGCATTTACAATATTCATTGATTTTTGCCATTGAAAAACATGTTTTTCATATACCAGAAATGTTTGAAGCTACTGACTGAATGAAAGGAGCTGGCATCTCACTCTCTTTGAATCTTCTTTATCATGCTAGGATTAGCAGGAAAAAGCAAAAAATTTCAGAATTGCACCTTGCAATGTGGAGATATTACTGTTTGTGCATTTACAATATTCATTGATTTTTGCCATTGAAAAACATGTTTTTCATATACCAGAAATGTTTGAAGCTACTGACTGAATGAAAGGAGCTGGCATCTCACTCTCTTTGAATCTTCTTTATCATGCTAGGATTAGCAGGAAAAAGCAAAAAATTTCAGAATTGCACCGTGCAATGTGGAGATATTACTGTTTGTGCATTTACAATATTCATTGATTTTTGCCATTGAAAAACGTCCAGAAATGTTTGAAGCTACTGACTGAATGAAAGGAGCTGGCATCTCACTCTCTTTGAATCTTCTTTATCATGCTAGGATTAGCAGGAAAAAGCTAAAAATTTCAGAATTGCACCGTGCAATGTGGAGATATTACTGTTTGTGCATTTACAATATTCATTGATTTTTGCCATTGAAAAACATGTTTTTCATATACCAGAAATGTTTGAAGCTACTGACTGAATGAAAGGAGCTGGCATCTCACTCTCTTTGAATCTTCTTTATCATGCTAGGATTAGCAGGAAAAAGCAAAAAATTTCAGAATTGCACCTTGCAATGTGGAGATATTACTGTTTGTGCATTTACAATATTCATTGATTTTTGCCATTGAAAAACATGTTTTTCATATACCAGAAATGTTTGAAGCTACTGACTGAATGAAAGGAGCTGGCATCTCACTCTCTTTGAATCTTCTTTATCATGCTAGGATTAACAGGAAAAAGCAAAAAATTTCAGAATTGCACCTTGCAATGTGGAGATATTACTGTTTGTGCATTTACAATATTCATTGATTTTTGCCATTGAAAAACATGTTTTTCATATACCAGAAATGTTTGAAGCTACTGACTGAATGAAAGGAGCTGGCATCTCACTCTCTTTGAATCTTCTTTATCATGCTAGGATTAGCAGGAAAAAGCTAAAAATTTCAGAATTGCACCTTGCAATGTGGAGATATTACTGTTTGTGCATTTACAATATTCATTGATTTTTGCCATTGAAAAACGTCCAGAAATGTTTGAAGCTACTGACTGAATGAAAGGAGCTGGCATCTCACTCTCTTTGAATCTTCTTTATCATGCTAGGATTAACAGGAAAAAGCAAAAAATTTCAGAATTGCACCTTGCAATGTGGAGATATTACTGTTTGTGCATTTACAATATTCATTGATTTTTGCCATTGAAAAACATGTTTTTCATATACCAGAAATGTTTGAAGCTACTGACTGAATGAAAGGAGCTGGCATCTCACTCTCTTTGAATCTTCTTTATCATGCTAGGATTAGCAGGAAAAAGCTAAAAATTTCAGAATTGCACCTTGCAATGTGGAGATATTACTGTTTGTGCATTTACAATATTCATTGATTTTTGCCATTGAAAAACATGTTTTTCATATACCAGAAATGTTTGAAGCTACTGACTGAATGAAAGGAGCTGGCATCTCACTCTCTTTGAATCTTCTTTATCATGCTAGGATTAGCAGGAAAAAGCAAAAAATTTCAGAATTGCACCGTGCAATGTGGAGATATTACTGTTTGTGCATTTACAATATTCATTGATTTTTGCCATTGAAAAACATGTTTTTCATATACCAGAAATGTTTGAAGCTACTGACTGAATGAAAGGAGCTGGCATCTCACTCTCTTTGAATCTTCTTTATCATGCTAGGATTAGCAGGAAAAAGCTAAAAATTTCAGAATTGCACCTTGCAATGTGGAGATATTACTGTTTGTGCATTTACAATATTCATTGATTTTTGCCATTGAAAAACATGTTTTTCATATACCAGAAATGTTTGAAGCTACTGACTGAATGAAAGGAGCTGGCATCTCACTCTCTTTGAATCTTCTTTATCATGCTAGGATTAGCAGGAAAAAGCTAAAAATTTCAGAATTGCACCTTGCAATGTGGAGATATTACTGTTTGTGCATTTACAATATTCATTGATTTTTGCCATTGAAAAACGTCCAGAAATGTTTGAAGCTACTGACTGAATGAAAGGAGCTGGCATCTCACTCTCTTTGAATCTTCTTTATCATGCTAGGATTAGCAGGAAAAAGCTAAAAATTTCAGAATTGCACCGTGCAATGTGGAGATATTACTGTTTGTGCATTTACAATATTCATTGATTTTTGCCATTGAAAAACGTCCAGAAATGTTTGAAGCTACTGACTGAATGAAAGGAGCTGGCATCTCACTCTCTTTGAATCTTCTTTATCATGCTAGGATTAGCAGGAAAAAGCAAAAAATTTCAGAATTGCACCGTGCAATGTGGAGATATTACTGTTTGTGCATTTACAATATTCATTGATTTTTGCCATTGAAAAACATGTTTTTCATATACCAGAAATGTTTGAAGCTACTGACTGAATGAAAGGAGCTGGCATCTCACTCTCTTTGAATCTTCTTTATCATGCTAGGATTAGCAGGAAAAAGCAAAAAATTTCAGAATTGCACCGTGCAATGTGGAGATATTACTGTTTGTGCATTTACAATATTCATTGATTTTTGCCATTGAAAAACATGTTTTTCATATACCAGAAATGTTTGAAGCTACTGACTGAATGAAAGGAGCTGGCATCTCACTCTCTTTGAATCTTCTTTATCATGCTAGGATTAACAGGAAAAAGCAAAAAATTTCAGAATTGCACCGTGCAATGTGGAGATATTACTGTTTGTGCATTTACAATATTCATTGATTTTTGCCATTGAAAAACATGTTTTTCATATACCAGAAATGTTTGAAGCTACTGACTGAATGAAAGGAGCTGGCATCTCACTCTCTTTGAATCTTCTTTATCATGCTAGGATTAACAGGAAAAAGCAAAAAATTTCAGAATTGCACCTTGCAATGTGGAGATATTACTGTTTGTGCATTTACAATATTCATTGATTTTTGCCATTGAAAAACATGTTTTTCATATACCAGAAATGTTTGAAGCTACTGACTGAATGAAAGGAGCTGGCATCTCACTCTCTTTGAATCTTCTTTATCATGCTAGGATTAACAGGAAAAAGCTAAAAATTTCAGAATTGCACCGTGCAATGTGGAGATATTACTGTTTGTGCATTTACAATATACATTGATTTTTGCCATTGAAAAACATGTTTTTCATATACCAGAAATGTTTGAAGCTACTGACTGAATGAAAGGAGCTGGCATCTCACTCTCTTTGAATCTTCTTTATCATGCTAGGATTAGCAGGAAAAAGCAAAAAATTTCAGAATTGCACCTTGCAATGTGGAGATATTACTGTTTGTGCATTTACAATATTCATTGATTTTTGCCATTGAAAAACATGTTTTTCATATACCAGAAATGTTTGAAGCTACTGACTGAATGAAAGGAGCTGGCATCTCACTCTCTTTGAATCTTCTTTATCATGCTAGGATTAGCAGGAAAAAGCAAAAAATTTCAGAATTGCACCGTGCAATGTGGAGATATTACTGTTTGTGCATTTACAATATTCATTGATTTTTGCCATTGAAAAACGTCCAGAAATGTTTGAAGCTACTGACTGAATGAAAGGAGCTGGCATCTCACTCTCTTTGAATCTTCTTTATCATGCTAGGATTAGCAGGAAAAAGCTAAAAATTTCAGAATTGCACCGTGCAATGTGGAGATATTACTGTTTGTGCATTTACAATATTCATTGATTTTTGTCATTGAAAAACATGTTTTTCATATACCAGAAATGTTTGAAGCTACTGACTGAATGAAAGGAGCTGGCATCTCACTCTCTTTGAATCTTCTTTATCATGCTAGGATTAGCAGGAAAAAGCAAAAAATTTCAGAATTGCACCTTGCAATGTGGAGATATTACTGTTTGTGCATTTACAATATTCATTGATTTTTGCCATTGAAAAACATGTTTTTCATATACCAGAAATGTTTGAAGCTACTGACTGAATGAAAGGAGCTGGCATCTCACTCTCTTTGAATCTTCTTTATCATGCTAGGATTAACAGGAAAAAGCAAAAAATTTCAGAATTGCACCTTGCAATGTGGAGATATTACTGTTTGTGCATTTACAATATTCATTGATTTTTGCCATTGAAAAACATGTTTTTCATATACCAGAAATGTTTGAAGCTACTGACTGAATGAAAGGAGCTGGCATCTCACTCTCTTTGAATCTTCTTTATCATGCTAGGATTAACAGGAAAAAGCAAAAAATTTCAGAATTGCACCTTGCAATGTGGAGATATTACTGTTTGTGCATTTACAATATTCATTGATTTTTGCCATTGAAAAACATGTTTTTCATATACCAGAAATGTTTGAAGCTACTGACTGAATGAAAGGAGCTGGCATCTCACTCTCTTTGAATCTTCTTTATCATGCTAGGATTAGCAGGAAAAAGCTAAAAATTTCAGAATTGCACCTTGCAATGTGGAGATATTACTGTTTGTGCATTTACAATATTCATTGATTTTTGCCATTGAAAAACATGTTTTTCATATACCAGAAATGTTTGAAGCTACTGACTGAATGAAAGGAGCTGGCATCTCACTCTCTTTGAATCTTCTTTATCATGCTAGGATTAGCAGGAAAAAGCAAAAAATTTCAGAATTGCACCGTGCAATGTGGAGATATTACTGTTTGTGCATTTACAATATTCATTGATTTTTGCCATTGAAAAACATGTTTTTCATATACCAGAAATGTTTGAAGCTACTGACTGAATGAAAGGAGCTGGCATCTCACTCTCTTTGAATCTTCTTTATCATGCTAGGATTAGCAGGAAAAAGCTAAAAATTTCAGAATTGCACCTTGCAATGTGGAGATATTACTGTTTGTGCATTTACAATATTCATTGATTTTTGCCATTGAAAAACATGTTTTTCATATACCAGAAATGTTTGAAGCTACTGACTGAATGAAAGGAGCTGGCATCTCACTCTCTTTGAATCTTCTTTATCATGCTAGGATTAGCAGGAAAAAGCTAAAAATTTCAGAATTGCACCTTGCAATGTGGAGATATTACTGTTTGTGCATTTACAATATTCATTGATTTTTGCCATTGAAAAACGTCCAGAAATGTTTGAAGCTACTGACTGAATGAAAGGAGCTGGCATCTCACTCTCTTTGAATCTTCTTTATCATGCTAGGATTAGCAGGAAAAAGCTAAAAATTTCAGAATTGCACCGTGCAATGTGGAGATATTACTGTCTGTGCATTTACAATATTCATTGATTTTTGCCATTGAAAAACGTCCAGAAATGTTTGAAGCTACTGACTGAATGAAAGGAGCTGGCATCTCACTCTCTTTGAATCTTCTTTATCATGCTAGGATTAGCAGGAAAAAGCAAAAAATTTCAGAATTGCACCGTGCAATGTGGAGATATTACTGTTTGTGCATTTACAATATTCATTGATTTTTGCCATTGAAAAACATGTTTTTCATATACCAGAAATGTTTGAAGCTACTGACTGAATGAAAGGAGCTGGCATCTCACTCTCTTTGAATCTTCTTTATCATGCTAGGATTAGCAGGAAAAAGCAAAAAATTTCAGAATTGCACCGTGCAATGTGGAGATATTACTGTTTGTGCATTTACAATATTCATTGATTTTTGCCATTGAAAAACATGTTTTTCATATACCAGAAATGTTTGAAGCTACTGACTGAATGAAAGGAGCTGGCATCTCACTCTCTTTGAATCTTCTTTATCATGCTAGGATTAACAGGAAAAAGCAAAAAATTTCAGAATTGCACCTTGCAATGTGGAGATATTACTGTTTGTGCATTTACAATATTCATTGATTTTTGCCATTGAAAAACATGTTTTTCATATACCAGAAATGTTTGAAGCTACTGACTGAATGAAAGGAGCTGGCATCTCACTCTCTTTGAATCTTCTTTATCATGCTAGGATTAACAGGAAAAAGCTAAAAATTTCAGAATTGCACCGTGCAATGTGGAGATATTACTGTTTGTGCATTTACAATATACATTGATTTTTGCCATTGAAAAACATGTTTTTCATATACCAGAAATGTTTGAAGCTACTGACTGAATGAAAGGAGCTGGCATCTCACTCTCTTTGAATCTTCTTTATCATGCTAGGATTAACAGGAAAAAGCTAAAAATTTCAGAATTGCACCGTGCAATGTGGAGATATTACTGTTTGTGCATTTACAATATTCATTGATTTTTGCCATTGAAAAACATGTTTTTCATATACCAGAAATGTTTGAAGCTACTGACTGAATGAAAGGAGCTGGCATCTCACTCTCTTTGAATCTTCTTTATCATGCTAGGATTAGCAGGAAAAAGCAAAAAATTTCAGAATTGCACCTTGCAATGTGGAGATATTACTGTTTGTGCATTTACAATATTCATTGATTTTTGCCATTGAAAAACGTCCAGAAATGTTTGAAGCTACTGACTGAATGAAAGGAGCTGGCATCTCACTCTCTTTGAATCTTCTTTATCATGCTAGGATTAACAGGAAAAAGCTAAAAATTTCAGAATTGCACCTTGCAATGTGGAGATATTACTGTTTGTGCATTTACAATATTCATTGATTTTTGCCATTGAAAAACATGTTTTTCATATACCAGAAATGTTTGAAGCTACTGACTGAATGAAAGGAGCTGGCATCTCACTCTCTTTGAATCTTCTTTATCATGCTAGGATTAGCAGGAAAAAGCAAAAAATTTCAGAATTGCACCTTGCAATGTGGAGATATTACTGTTTGTGCATTTACAATATTCATTGATTTTTGCCATTGAAAAACATGTTTTTCATATACCAGAAATGTTTGAAGCTACTGACTGAATGAAAGGAGCTGGCATCTCACTCTCTTTGAATCTTCTTTATCATGCTAGGATTAACAGGAAAAAGCTAAAAATTTCAGAATTGCACCGTGCAATGTGGAGATATTACTGTTTGTGCATTTACAATATTCATTGATTTTTGCCATTGAAAAACATGTTTTTCATATACCAGAAATGTTTGAAGCTACTGACTGAATGAAAGGAGCTGGCATCTCACTCTCTTTGAATCTTCTTTATCATGCTAGGATTAGCAGGAAAAAGCAAAAAATTTCAGAATTGCACCTTGCAATGTGGAGATATTACTGTTTGTGCATTTACAATATTCATTGATTTTTGCCATTGAAAAACATGTTTTTCATATACCAGAAATGTTTGAAGCTACTGACTGAATGAAAGGAGCTGGCATCTCACTCTCTTTGAATCTTCTTTATCATGCTAGGATTAGCAGGAAAAAGCAAAAAATTTCAGAATTGCACCGTGCAATGTGGAGATATTACTGTTTGTGCATTTACAATATTCATTGATTTTTGCCATTGAAAAACGTCCAGAAATGTTTGAAGCTACTGACTGAATGAAAGGAGCTGACATCTCACTCTTTGAATCTTCTTTATCATGCTAGGATTAGCAGGAAAAAGCAAAAAATTTCAGAATTGCACCTTGCAATGTGGAGATATTACTGTTTGTGCATTTACAATATTCATTGATTTTTGCCATTGAAAAACATGTTTTTCATATACCAGAAATGTTTGAAGCTACTGACTGAATGAAAGGAGCTGGCATCTCACTCTCTTTGAATCTTCTTTATCATGCTAGGATTAGCAGGAAAAAGCAAAAAATTTCAGAATTGCACCTTGCAATGTGGAGATATTACTGTTTGTGCATTTACAATATTCATTGATTTTTGCCATTGAAAAACGTCCAGAAATGTTTGAAGCTACTGACTGAATGAAAGGAGCTGGCATCTCACTCTCTTTGAATCTTCTTTATCATGCTAGGATTAACAGGAAAAAGCAAAAAATTTCAGAATTGCACCTTGCAATGTGGAGATATTACTGTTTGTGCATTTACAATATTCATTGATTTTTGCCATTGAAAAACATGTTTTTCATATACCAGAAATGTTTGAAGCTACTGACTGAATGAAAGGAGCTGGCATCTCACTCTCTTTGAATCTTCTTTATCATGCTAGGATTAACAGGAAAAAGCTAAAAATTTCAGAATTGCACCTTGCAATGTGGAGATATTACTGTTTGTGCATTTACAATATTCATTGATTTTTGCCATTGAAAAACATGTTTTTCATATACCAGAAATGTTTGAAGCTACTGACTGAATGAAAGGAGCTGGCATCTCACTCTCTTTGAATCTTCTTTATCATGCTAGGATTAACAGGAAAAAGCTAAAAATTTCAGAATTGCACCTTGCAATGTGGAGATATTACTGTTTGTGCATTTACAATATTCATTGATTTTTGCCATTGAAAAACATGTTTTTCATATACCAGAAATGTTTGAAGCTACTGACTGAATGAAAGGAGCTGGCATCTCACTCTCTTTGAATCTTCTTTATCATGCTAGGATTAACAGGAAAAAGCTAAAAATTTCAGAATTGCACCGTGCAATGTGGAGATATTACTGTTTGTGCATTTACAATATTCATTGATTTTTGCCATTGAAAAACATGTTTTTCATATACCAGAAATGTTTGAAGCTACTGACTGAATGAAAGGAGCTGGCATCTCACTCTCTTTGAATCTTCTTTATCATGCTAGGATTAGCAGGAAAAAGCAAAAAATTTCAGAATTGCACCTTGCAATGTGGAGATATTACTGTTTGTGCATTTACAATATTCATTGATTTTTGCCATTGAAAAACATGTTTTTCATATACCAGAAATGTTTGAAGCTACTGACTGAATGAAAGGAGCTGGCATCTCACTCTCTTTGAATCTTCTTTATCATGCTAGGATTAGCAGGAAAAAGCTAAAAATTTCAGAATTGCACCTTGCAATGTGGAGATATTACTGTTTGTGCATTTACAATATTCATTGATTTTTGCCATTGAAAAACATGTTTTTCATATACCAGAAATGTTTGAAGCTACTGACTGAATGAAAGGAGCTGGCATCTCACTCTCTTTGAATCTTCTTTATCATGCTAGGATTAACAGGAAAAAGCTAAAAATTTCAGAATTGCACCTTGCAATGTGGAGATATTACTGTTTGTGCATTTACAATATTCATTGATTTTTGCCATTGAAAAACATGTTTTTCATATACCAGAAATGTTTGAAGCTACTGACTGAATGAAAGGAGCTGGCATCTCACTCTCTTTGAATCTTTTTTATCATGCTAGGATTAACAGGAAAAAGCTAAAAATTTCAGAATTGCACCTTGCAATGTGGAGATATTACTGTTTGTGCATTTACAATATTCATTGATTTTTGCCATTGAAAAACATGTTTTTCATATACCAGAAATGTTTGAAGCTACTGACTGAATGAAAGGAGCTGGCATCTCACTCTCTTTGAATCTTCTTTATCATGCTAGGATTAGCAGGAAAAAGCAAAAAATTTCAGAATTGCACCGTGCAATGTGGAGATATTACTGTTTGTGCATTTACAATATTCATTGATTTTTGCCATTGAAAAACATGTTTTTCATATACCAGAAATGTTTGAAGCTACTGACTGAATGAAAGGAGCTGGCATCTCACTCTCTTTGAATCTTCTTTATCATGCTAGGATTAGCAGGAAAAAGCAAAAAATTTCAGAATTGCACCGTGCAATGTGGAGATATTACTGTTTGTGCATTTACAATATTCATTGATTTTTGCCATTGAAAAACATGTTTTTCATATACCAGAAATGTTTGAAGCTACTGACTGAATGAAAGGAGCTGGCATCTCACTCTCTTTGAATCTTCTTTATCATGCTAGGATTAACAGGAAAAAGCTAAAAAATTCAGAATTGCACCGTGCAATGTGGAGATATTACTGTTTGTGCATTTACAATATTCATTGATTTTTGCCATTGAAAAACATGTTTTTCATATACCAGAAATGTTTGAAGCTACTGACTGAATGAAAGGAGCTGGCATCTCACTCTCTTTGAATCTTCTTTATCATGCTAGGATTAACAGGAAAAAGCTAAAAATTTCAGAATTGCACCGTGCAATGTGGAGATATTACTGTTTGTGCATTTACAATATTCATTGATTTTTGCCATTGAAAAACATGTTTTTCATATACCAGAAATGTTTGAAGCTACTGACTGAATGAAAGGAGCTGGCATCTCACTCTCTTTGAATCTTCTTTATCATGCTAGGATTAGCAGGAAAAAGCTAAAAATTTCAGAATTGCACCGTGCAATGTGGAGATATTACTGTTTGTGCATTTACAATATTCATTGATTTTTGCCATTGAAAAACGTCCAGAAATGTTTGAAGCTACTGACTGAATGAAAGGAGCTGGCATCTCACTCTCTTTGAATCTTCTTTATCATGCTAGGATTAGCAGGAAAAAGCAAAAAATTTCAGAATTGCACCGTGCAATGTGGAGATATTACTGTTTGTGCATTTACAATATTCATTGATTTTTGCCATTGAAAAACATGTTTTTCATACACCAGAAATGTTTGAAGCTACTGACTGAATGAAAGGAGCTGGCATCTCACTCTCTTTGAATCTTCTTTATCATGCTAGGATTAGCAGGAAAAAGCAAAAAATTTCAGAATTGCACCTTGCAATGTGGAGATATTACTGTTTGTGCATTTACAATATTCATTGATTTTTGCCATTGAAAAACATGTTTTTCATATACCAGAAATGTTTGAAGCTACTGACTGAATGAAAGGAGCTGGCATCTCACTCTCTTTGAATCTTCTTTATCATGCTAGGATTAACAGGAAAAAGCTAAAAATTTCAGAATTGCACCTTGCAATGTGGAGATATTACTGTTTGTGCATTTACAATATTCATTGATTTTTGCCATTGAAAAACGTCCAGAAATGTTTGAAGCTACTGACTGAATGAAA
Source organism: Phyllobates terribilis (assembly GCF_046119375.1). Lineage (NCBI taxonomy): Eukaryota > Metazoa > Chordata > Amphibia > Anura > Dendrobatidae > Phyllobates > Phyllobates terribilis. The sequence goes on along the minus strand of NW_027367403.1, from coordinate 27,852 downwards.
GGAGCTGGCATCTCACTCTCTTTGAATCTTCTTTATCATGCTAGGATTAACAGGAAAAAGCTAAAAATTTCAGAATTGCACCGTGCAATGTGGAGATATTACTGTTTGTGCATTTACAATATTCATTGATTTTTGCCATTGAAAAACATGTTTTTCATATACCAGAAATGTTTGAAGCTACTGACTGAATGAAAGGAGCTGGCATCTCACTCTCTTTGAATCTTCTTTATCATGCTAGGATTAGCAGGAAAAAGCAAAAAATTTCAGAATTGCACCTTGCAATGTGGAGATATTACTGTTTGTGCATTTACAATATTCATTGATTTTTGCCATTGAAAAACATGTTTTTTATATACCAGAAATGTTTGAAGCTACTGACTGAATGAAAGGAGCTGGCATCTCACTCTCTTTGAATCTTCTTTATCATGCTAGGATTAGCAGGAAAAAGCAAAAAATTTCAGAATTGCACCGTGCAATGTGGAGATATTACTGTTTGTGCATTTACAATATTCATTGATTTTTGTCATTGAAAAACGTCCAGAAATGTTTGAAGCTACTGACTGAATGAAAGGAGCTGGCATCTCACTCTCTTTGAATCTTCTTTATCATGCTAGGATTAGCAGGAAAAAGCTAAAAATTTCAGAATTGCACCGTGCAATGTGGAGATATTACTGTTTGTGCATTTACAATATTCATTGATTTTTGCCATTGAAAAACGTCCAGAAATGTTTGAAGCTACTGACTGAATGAAAGGAGCTGGCATCTCACTCTCTTTGAATCTTCTTTATCATGCTAGGATTAGCAGGAAAAAGCTAAAAATTTCAGAATTGCACCTTGCAATGTGGAGATATTACTGTTTGTGCATTTACAATATTCATTGATTTTTGCCATTGAAAAACATGTTTTTCATATACCAGAAATGTTTGAAGCTACTGACTGAATGAAAGGAGCTGGCATCTCACTCTCTTTGAATCTTCTTTATCATGCTAGGATTAACAGGAAAAAGCTAAAAATTTCAGAATTGCACCGTGCAATGTGGAGATATTACTGTTTGTGAATTTACAATATTCATTGATTTTTGCCATTGAAAAACGTCCAGAAATGTTTGAAGCTACTGACTGAATGAAAGGAGCTGGCATCTCACTCTCTTTGAATCTTCTTTCTCATGCTAGGATTAGCAGGAAAAAGCAAAGAATTTCAGAATTGCACCTTGCAATGTGGAGATATTACTGTTTGTGCATTTACAATATTCATTGATTTTTGCCATTGAAAAACGTCCAGAAATGTTTGAAGCTACTGACTGAATGAAAGGAGCTGGCATCTCACTCTCTTTGAATCTTCTTTATCATGCTAGGATTAGCAGGAAAAAGCAAAAAATTTCAGAATTGCACCGTGCAATGTGGAGATATTACTGTTTGTGCATTTACAATATTCATTGATTTTTGCCATTGAAAAACGTCCAGAAATGTTTGAAGCTACTGACTGAATGAAAGGAGCTGGCATCTCACTCTCTTTGAATCTTCTTTATCATGCTAGGATTAACAGGAAAAAGCAAAAAATTTCAGAATTGCACCGTGCAATGTGGAGATATTACTGTTTGTGCATTTACAATATTCATTGATTTTTGCCATTGAAAAACATGTTTTTCATATACCAGAAATGTTTGAAGCTACTGAATGAAAGGAGCTGGCATCTCACTCTCTTTGAATCTTCTTTATCATGCTAGGATTAGCAGGAAAAAGCAAAAAATTTCAGAATTGCACCGTGCAATGTGGAGATATTACTGTTTGTGCATTTACAATATTCATTGATTTTTGCCATTGAAAAACATGTTTTTCATATACCAGAAATGTTTGAAGCTACTGACTGAATGAAAGGAGCTGGCATCTCACTCTCTTTGAATCTTCTTTATCATGCTAGGATTAGCAGGAAAAAGCAAAAAATTTCAGAATTGCACCTTGCAATGTGGAGATATTACTGTTTGTGCATTTACAATATTCATTGATTTTTGCCATTGAAAAACATGTTTTTCATATACCAGAAATGTTTGAAGCTACTGACTGAATGAAAGGAGCTGGCATCTCACTCTCTTTGAATCTTCTTTATCATGCTAGGATTAACAGGAAAAAGCAAAAAATTTCAGAATTGCACCTTGCAATGTGGAGATATTACTGTTTGTGCATTTACAATATTCATTGATTTTTGCCATTGAAAAACATGTTTTTCATATACCAGAAATGTTTGAAGCTACTGACTGAATGAAAGGAGCTGGCATCTCACTCTCTTTGAATCTTCTTTATCATGCTAGGATTAGCAGGAAAAAGCTAAAAATTTCAGAATTGCACCTTGCAATGTGGAGATATTACTGTTTGTGCATTTACAATATTCATTGATTTTTGCCATTGAAAAACGTCCAGAAATGTTTGAAGCTACTGACTGAATGAAAGGAGCTGGCTTCTCACTCTCTTTGAATCTTCTTTATCATGCTAGGATTAACAGGAAAAAGCAAAAAATTTCAGAATTGCACCTTGCAATGTGGAGATATTACTGTTTGTGCATTTACAATATTCATTGATTTTTGCCATTGAAAAACATGTTTTTCATATACCAGAAATGTTTGAAGCTACTGACTGAATGAAAGGAGCTGGCATCTCACTCTCTTTGAATCTTCTTTATCATGCTAGGATTAGCAGGAAAAAGCTAAAAATTTCAGAATTGCACCTTGCAATGTGGAGATATTACTGTTTGTGCATTTACAATATTCATTGATTTTTGCCATTGAAAAACATGTTTTTCATATACCAGAAATGTTTGAAGCTACTGACTGAATGAAAGGAGCTGGCATCTCACTCTCTTTGAATCTTCTTTATCATGCTAGGATTAGCAGGAAAAAGCAAAAAATTTCAGAATTGCACCGTGCAATGTGGAGATATTACTGTTTGTGCATTTACAATATTCATTGATTTTTGCCATTGAAAAACATGTTTTTCATATACCAGAAATGTTTGAAGCTACTGACTGAATGAAAGGAGCTGGCATCTCACTCTCTTTGAATCTTCTTTATCATGCTAGGATTAGCAGGAAAAAGCTAAAAATTTCAGAATTGCACCTTGCAATGTGGAGATATTACTGTTTGTGCATTTACAATATTCATTGATTTTTGCCATTGAAAAACATGTTTTTCATATACCAGAAATGTTTGAAGCTACTGACTGAATGAAAGGAGCTGGCATCTCACTCTCTTTGAATCTTCTTTATCATGCTAGGATTAGCAGGAAAAAGCTAAAAATTTCAGGATTGCACCTTGCAATGTGGAGATATTACTGTTTGTGCATTTACAATATTCATTGATTTTTGCCATTGAAAAACGTCCAGAAATGTTTGAAGCTACTGACTGAATGAAAGGAGCTGGCATCTCACTCTCTTTGAATCTTCTTTATCATGCTAGGATTAGCAGGAAAAAGCTAAAAATTTCAGAATTGCACCGTGCAATGTGGAGATATTACTGTTTGTGCATTTACAATATTCATTGATTTTTGCCATTGAAAAACGTCCAGAAATGTTTGAAGCTACTGACTGAATGAAAGGAGCTGGCATCTCACTCTCTTTGAATCTTCTTTATCATGCTAGGATTAGCAGGAAAAAGCAAAAAATTTCAGAATTGCACCGTGCAATGTAGAGATATTACTGTTTGTGCATTTACAATATTCATTGATTTTTGCCATTGAAAAACATGTTTTTCATATACCAGAAATGTTTGAAGCTACTGACTGAATGAAAGGAGCTGGCATCTCACTCTCTTTGAATCTTCTTTATCATGCTAGGATTAGCAGGAAAAAGCAAAAAATTTCAGAATTGCACCGTGCAATGTGGAGATATTACTGTTTGTGCATTTACAATATTCATTGATTTTTGCCATTGAAAAACATGTTTTTCATATACCAGAAATGTTTGAAGCTACTGACTGAATGAAAGGAGCTGGCATCTCACTCTCTTTGAATCTTCTTTATCATGCTAGGATTAACAGGAAAAAGCAAAAAATTTCAGAATTGCACCGTGCAATGTGGAGATATTACTGTTTGTGCATTTACAATATTCATTGATTTTTGCCATTGAAAAACATGTTTTTCATATACCAGAAATGTTTGAAGCTACTGACTGAATGAAAGGAGCTGGCATCTCACTCTCTTTGAATCTTCTTTATCATGCTAGGATTAACAGGAAAAAGCAAAAAATTTCAGAATTGCACCTTGCAATGTGGAGATATTACTGTTTGTGCATTTACAATATTCATTGATTTTTGCCATTGAAAAACATGTTTTTCATATACCAGAAATGTTTGAAGCTACTGACTGAATGAAAGGAGCTGGCATCTCACTCTCTTTGAATCTTCTTTATCATGCTAGGATTAACAGGAAAAAGCTAAAAATTTCAGAATTGCACCGTGCAATGTGGAGATATTACTGTTTGTGCATTTACAATATTCATTGATTTTTGCCATTGAAAAACATGTTTTTCATATACCAGAAATGTTTGAAGCTACTGACTGAATGAAAGGAGCTGGCATCTCACTCTCTTTGAATCTTCTTTATCATGCTAGGATTAACAGGAAAAAGCTAAAAATTTCAGAATTGCACCGTGCAATGTGGAGATATTACTGTTTGTGCATTTACAATATTCATTGATTTTTGCCATTGAAAAACATGTTTTTCATATACCAGAAATGTTTGAAGCTACTGACTGAATGAAAGGAGCTGGCATCTCACTCTCTTTGAATCTTCTTTATCATGCTAGGATTAGCAGGAAAAAGCAAAAAATTTCAGAATTGCACCTTGCAATGTGGAGATATTACTGTTTGTGCATTTACAATATTCATTGATTTTTGCCATTGAAAAACGTCCAGAAATGTTTGAAGCTACTGACTGAATGAAAGGAGCTGGCATCTCACTCTCTTTGAATCTTCTTTATCATGCTAGGATTAACAGGAAAAAGCTAAAAATTTCAGAATTGCACCTTGCAATGTGGAGATATTACTGTTTGTGCATTTACAATATTCATTGATTTTTGCCATTGAAAAACATGTTTTTCATATACCAGAAATGTTTGAAGCTACTGACTGAATGAAAGGAGCTGGCATCTCACTCTCTTTGAATCTTCTTTATCATGCTAGGATTAGCAGGAAAAAGCAAAAAATTTCAGAATTGCACCTTGCAATGTGGAGATATTACTGTTTGTGCATTTACAATATTCATTGATTTTTGCCATTGAAAAACATGTTTTTCATATACCAGAAATGTTTGAAGCTACTGACTGAATGAAAGGAGCTGGCATCTCACTCTCTTTGAATCTTCTTTATCATGCTAGGATTAACAGGAAAAAGCTAAAAATTTCAGAATTGCACCGTGCAATGTGGAGATATTACTGTTTGTGCATTTACAATATTCATTGATTTTTGCCATTGAAAAACATGTTTTTCATATACCAGAAATGTTTGAAGCTACTGACTGAATGAAAGGAGCTGGCATCTCACTCTCTTTGAATCTTCTTTATCATGCTAGGATTAGCAGGAAAAAGCAAAAAATTTCAGAATTGCACCTTGCAATGTGGAGATATTACTGTTTGTGCATTTACAATATTCATTGATTTTTGCCATTGAAAAACATGTTTTTCATATACCAGAAATGTTTGAAGCTACTGACTGAATGAAAGGAGCTGGCATCTCACTCTCTTTGAATCTTCTTTATCATGCTAGGATTAGCAGGAAAAAGCAAAAAATTTCAGAATTGCACCGTGCAATGTGGAGATATTACTGTTTGTGCATTTACAATATTCATTGATTTTTGCCATTGAAAAACGTCCAGAAATGTTTGAAGCTACTGACTGAATGAAAGGAGCTGGCATCTCACTCTCTTTGAATCTTCTTTATCATGCTAGGATTAGCAGGAAAAAGCAAAAAATTTCAGAATTGCACCTTGCAATGTGGAGATATTACTGTTTGTGCATTTACAATATTCATTGATTTTTGCCATTGAAAAACATGTTTTTCATATACCAGAAATGTTTGAAGCTACTGACTGAATGAAAGGAGCTGGCATCTCACTCTCTTTGAATCTTCTTTATCATGCTAGGATTAGCAGGAAAAAGCAAAAAATTTCAGAATTGCACCTTGCAATGTGGAGATATTACTGTTTGTGCATTTACAATATTCATTGATTTTTGCCATTGAAAAACGTCCAGAAATGTTTGAAGCTACAGACTGAATGAAAGGAGCTGGCATCTCACTCACTTTGAATCTTCTTTATCATGCTAGGATTAACAGGAAAAAGCAAAAAATTTCAGAATTGCACCTTGCAATGTGGAGATATTACTGTTTGTGCATTTACAATATTCATTGATTTTTGCCATTGAAAAACATGTTTTTCATATACCAGAAATGTTTGAAGCTACTGACTGAATGAAAGGAGCTGGCATCTCACTCTCTTTGAATCTTCTTTATCATGCTAGGATTAACAGGAAAAAGCTAAAAATTTCACAATTGCACCTTGCAATGTGGAGATATTACTGTTTGTGCATTTACAATATTCATTGATTTTTGCCATTGAAAAACATGTTTTTCATATACCAGAAATGTTTGAAGCTACTGACTGAATGAAAGGAGCTGGCATCTCACTCTCTTTGAATCTTCTTTATCATGCTAGGATTAGCAGGAAAAAGCAAAAAATTTCAGAATTGCACCGTGCAATGTGGAGATATTACTGTTTGTGCATTTACAATATTCATTGATTTTTGCCATTGAAAAACATGTTTTTCATATACCAGAAATGTTTGAAGCTACTGACTGAATGAAAGGAGCTGGCATCTCACTCTCTTTGAATCTTCTTTATCATGCTAGGATTAACAGGAAAAAGCTAAAAATTTCAGAATTGCACCGTGCAATGTGGAGATATTACTGTTTGTGCATTTACAATATTCATTGATTTTTGCCATTGAAAAACATGTTTTTCATATACCAGAAATGTTTGAAGCTACTGACTGAATGAAAGGAGCTGGCATCTCACTCTCTTTGAATCTTCTTTATCATGCTAGGATTAGCAGGAAAAAGCAAAAAATTTCAGAATTGCACCGTGCAATGTGGAGATATTACTGTTTGTGCATTTACAATATTCATTGATTTTTGCCATTGAAAAACGTCCAGAAATGTTTGAAGCTACTGACTGAATGAAAGGAGCTGGCATCTCACTCTCTTTGAATCTTCTTTATCATGCTAGGATTAGCAGGAAAAAGCAAAAAATTTCAGAATTGCACCGTGCAATGTGGAGATATTACTGTTTGTGCATTTACAATATTCATTGATTTTTGCCATTGAAAAACATGTTTTTCATATACCAGAAATGTTTGAAGCTACTGACTGAATGAAAGGAGCTGGCATCTCACTCTCTTTGAATCTTCTTTATCATGCTAGGATTAACAGGAAAAAGCAAAAAATTTCAGAATTGCACCGTGCAATGTGGAGATATTACTGTTTGTGCATTTACAATATTCATTGATTTTTGCCATTGAAAAACATGTTTTTCATATACCAGAAATGTTTGAAGCTACTGACTGAATGAAAGGAGCTGGCATCTCACTCTCTTTGAATCTTCTTTATCATGCTAGGATTAGCAGGAAAAAGCAAAAAATTTCAGAATTGCACCGTGCAATGTGGAGATATTACTGTTTGTGCATTTACAATATTCATTGATTTTTGCCATTGAAAAACATGTTTTTCATATACCAGAAATGTTTGAAGCTACTGACTGAATGAAAGGAGCTGGCATCTCACTCTCTTTGAATCTTCTTTATCATGCTAGGATTAGCAGGAAAAAGCTAAAAATTTCAGAATTGCACCTTGCAATGTGGAGATATTACTGTTTGTGCATTTACAATATTCATTGATTTTTGCCATTGAAAAACATGTTTTTCATATACCAGAAATGTTTGAAGCTACTGACTGAATGAAAGGAGCTGGCATCTCACTCTCTTTGAATCTTCTTTAGTAAACATGTTCACATTAAATGTTAACATTTCTGGTATATGAAAAACATGTTTTTCAATGGCAAAAATCAATGAATATTGTAAATGCACAAACAGTAATATCTCCACATTGCAAGGTGCAATTCTGAAATTTTTTGCTTTTTCCTGTTAATCCTAGCATGATAAAGAAGATTCAAAGAGAGTGAGATGCCAGCTCCTTTCATTCAGTCAGTAGCTTCAAACATTTCTGGACGTTTTTCAATGGCAAAAATCAATGAATATTGTAAATGCACAAACAGTAATATCTCCACATTGCAAGGTGCAATTCTGAAATTTTTAGCTTTTTCCTGCTAATCCTAGCATGATAAAGAAGATTCAAAGAGAGTGAGATGCCAGCTCCTTTCATTCAGTCAGTAGCTTCAAACATTTCTGGTATATGAAAAACATGTTTTTCAATGGCAAAAATCAATGAATATTGTAAATGCACAAACAGTAATATCTCCACATTGCACGGTGCAATTCTGAAATTTTTTTGCTTTTTCCTGCTAATCCTAGCATGATAAAGAAGATTCAAAGAGAGTGAGATGCCAGCTCCTTTCATTCAGTCAGTAGCTTCAAACATTTCTGGTATATGAAAAACATGTTTTTCAATGGCAAAAATCAATGAATATTGTAAATGCACAAACAGTAATATCTCCACATTGCACGGTGCAATTCTGAAATTTTTTGCTTTTTCCTGCTAATCCTAGCATGATAAAGAAGATTCAAAGAGAGTGAGATGCCAGCTCCTTTCATTCAGTCAGTAGCTTCAAACATTTCTGGTATATGAAAAACATGTTTTTCAATGGCAAAAATCAATGAATATTGTAAATGCACAAACAGTAATATCTCCACATTGCACGGTGCAATTCTGAAATTTTTTGCTTTTTCCTGCTAATCCTAGCATGATAAAGAAGATTCAAAGAGAGTGAGATGCCAGCTCCTTTCATTCAGTCAGTAGCTTCAAACATTTCTGGTATATGACAAACATGTTTTTCAATGGCAAAAATCAATGAATATTGTAAATGCACAAACAGTAATATCTCCACATTGCAAGGTGCAATTCTGAAATTTTTATCTTTTTCCTGCTAATCCTAGCATGATAAAGAAGATTCAAAGAGAGTGAGATGCCAGCTCCTTTCATTCAGTCAGTAGCTTCAAACATTTCTGGACGTTTTTCAATGGCAAAAATCAATGAATATTGTAAATGCACAAACAGTAATATCTCCACATTGCACGGTGCAATTCTGAAATTTTTAGCTTTTTCCTGCTAATCCTAGCATGATAAAGAAGATTCAAAGAGAGTGAGATGCCAGCTCCTTTCATTCAGTCAGTAGCTTCAAACATTTCTGGTATATGAAAAACATGTTTTTCAATGGCAAAAATCAATGAATATTGTAAATGCACAAACAGTAATATCTCCACATTGCAAGGTGCAATTCTGAAATTTTTTGCTTTTTCCTGCTAATCCTAGCATGATAAAGAAGATTCAAAGAGAGTGAGATGCCAGCTCCTTTCATTCAGTCAGTAGCTTCAAACATTTCTGGACGTTTTTCAATGGCAAAAATCAATGAATATTGTAAATGCACAAACAGTAATATCTCCACATTGCACGGTGCAATTCTGAAATTTTTAGCTTTTTCCTGTTAATCCTAGCATGATAAAGAAGATTCAAAGAGAGTGAGATGCCAGCTCCTTTCATTCAGTCAGTAGCTTCAAACATTTCTGGACGTTTTTCAATGGCAAAAATCAATGAATATTGTAAATGCACAAACAGTAATATCTCCACATTGCAAGGTGCAATTCTGAAATTTTTAGCTTTTTCTTGTTAATCCTAGCATGATAAAGAAGATTCAAAGAGAGTGAGATGCCAGCTCCTTTCATTCAGTCAGTAGCTTCAAACATTTCTGGTATATGAAAAACATGTTTTTCAATGGCAAAAATCAATGAATATTGTAAATGCACAAACAGTAATATCTCCACATTGCAAGGTGCAATTCTGAAATTTTTAGCTTTTTCCTGCTAATCCTAGCATGATAAAGAAGATTCAAAGAGAGTGAGATGCCAGCTCCTTTCATTCAGTCAGTAGCTTCAAACATTTCTGGTATATGAAAAACATGTTTTTCAATGGCAAAAATCAATGAATATTGTAAATGCACAAACAGTAATATCTCCACATTGCAAGGTGCAATTCTGAAATTTTTAGCTTTTTCCTGCTAATCCTAGCATGATAAAGAAGATTCAAAGAGAGTGAGATGCCAGCTCCTTTCATTCAGTCAGTAGCTTCAAACATTTCTGGTATATGAAAAACATGTTTTTCAATGGCAAAAATCAATGAATATTGTAAATGCACAAACAGTAATATCTCCACATTGCAAGGTGCAATTCTGAAATTTTTAGCTTTTTCCTGCTAATCCTAGCATGATAAAGAAGATTCAAAGAGAGTGAGATGCCAGCTCCTTTCATTCAGTCAGTAGCTTCAAACATTTCTGGTATATGAAAAACATGTTTTTCAATGGCAAAAATCAATGAATATTGTAAATGCACAAACAGTAATATCTCCACATTGCACGGTGCAATTCTGAAATTTTTTGCTTTTTCCTGCTAATCCTAGCATGATAAAGAAGATTCAAAGAGAGTGAGATGCCAGCTCCTTTCATTCAGTCAGTAGCTTCAAACATTTCTGGTATATGAAAAACATGTTTTTCAATGGCAAAAATCAATGAATATTGTAAATGCACAAACAGTAATATCTCCACATTGCACGGTGCAATTCTGAAATTTTTTGCTTTTTCCTGTTAATCCTAGCATGATAAAGAAGATTCAAAGAGAGTGAGATGCCAGCTCCTTTCATTCAGTCAGTAGCTTCAAACATTTCTGGTATATGAAAAACATGTTTTTCAATGGCAAAAATCAATGAATATTGTAAATGCACAAACAGTAATATCTCCACATTGCACGGTGCAATTCTGAAATTTTTTGCTTTTTCCTGTTAATCCTAGCATGATAAAGAAGATTCAAAGAGAGTGAGATGCCAGCTCCTTTCATTCAGTCAGTAGCTTCAAACATTTCTGGACGTTTTTCAATGGCAAAAATCAATGAATATTGTAAATGCACAAACAGTAATATCTCCACATTGCACGGTGCAATTCTGAAATTTTTAGCTTTTTCCTGCTAATCCTAGCATGATAAAGAAGATTCAAAGAGAGTGAGATGCCAGCTCCTTTCATTCAGTCAGTAGCTTCAAACATTTCTGGTATATGAAAAACATGTTTTTCAATGGCAAAAATCAATGAATATTGTAAATGCACAAACAGTAATATCTCCACATTGCAAGGTGCAATTCTGAAATTTTTTGCTTTTTCCTGCTAATCCTAGCATGATAAAGAAGATTCAAAGAGAGTGAGATGCCAGCTCCTTTCATTCAGTCAGTAGCTTCAAACATTTCTGGACGTTTTTCAATGGCAAAAATCAATGAATATTGTAAATGCACAAACAGTAATATCTCCACATTGCACGGTGCAATTCTGAAATTTTTAGCTTTTTCCTGTTAATCCTAGCATGATAAAGAAGATTCAAAGAGAGTGAGATGCCAGCTCCTTTCATTCAGTCAGTAGCTTCAAACATTTCTGGACGTTTTTCAATGGCAAAAATCAATGAATATTGTAAATGCACAAACAGTAATATCTCCACATTGCAAGGTGCAATTCTGAAATTTTTAGCTTTTTCTTGTTAATCCTAGCATGATAAAGAAGATTCAAAGAGAGTGAGATGCCAGCTCCTTTCATTCAGTCAGTAGCTTCAAACATTTCTGGTATATGAAAAACATGTTTTTCAATGGCAAAAATCAATGAATATTGTAAATGCACAAACAGTAATATCTCCACATTGCAAGGTGCAATTCTGAAATTTTTAGCTTTTTCCTGCTAATCCTAGCATGATAAAGAAGATTCAAAGAGAGTGAGATGCCAGCTCCTTTCATTCAGTCAGTAGCTTCAAACATTTCTGGTATATGAAAAACATGTTTTTCAATGGCAAAAATCAATGAATATTGTAAATGCACAAACAGTAATATCTCCACATTGCAAGGTGCAATTCTGAAATTTTTAGCTTTTTCCTGCTAATCCTAGCATGATAAAGAAGATTCAAAGAGAGTGAGATGCCAGCTCCTTTCATTCAGTCAGTAGCTTCAAACATTTCTGGTATATGAAAAACATGTTTTTCAATGGCAAAAATCAATGAATATTGTAAATGCACAAACAGTAATATCTCCACATTGCAAGGTGCAATTCTGAAATTTTTAGCTTTTTCCTGCTAATCCTAGCATGATAAAGAAGATTCAAAGAGAGTGAGATGCCAGCTCCTTTCATTCAGTCAGTAGCTTCAAACATTTCTGGTATATGAAAAACATGTTTTTCAATGGCAAAAATCAATGAATATTGTAAATGCACAAACAGTAATATCTCCACATTGCACGGTGCAATTCTGAAATTTTTTGCTTTTTCCTGCTAATCCTAGCATGATAAAGAAGATTCAAAGAGAGTGAGATGCCAGCTCCTTTCATTCAGTCAGTAGCTTCAAACATTTCTGGTATATGAAAAACATGTTTTTCAATGGCAAAAATCAATGAATATTGTAAATGCACAAACAGTAATATCTCCACATTGCACGGTGCAATTCTGAAATTTTTTGCTTTTTCCTGTTAATCCTAGCATGATAAAGAAGATTCAAAGAGAGTGAGATGCCAGCTCCTTTCATTCAGTCAGTAGCTTCAAACATTTCTGGTATATGAAAAACATGTTTTTCAATGGCAAAAATCAATGAATATTGTAAATGCACAAACAGTAATATCTCCACATTGCACGGTGCAATTCTGAAATTTTTTGCTTTTTCCTGTTAATCCTAGCATGATAAAGAAGATTCAAAGAGAGTGAGATGCCAGCTCCTTTCATTCAGTCAGTAGCTTCAAACATTTCTGGTATATGAAAAACATGTTTTTCAATGGCAAAAATCAATGAATATTGTAAATGCACAAACAGTAATATCTCCACATTGCACGGTGCAATTCTGAAATTTTTTGCTTTTTCCTGCTAATCCTAGCATGATAAAGAAGATTCAAAGAGAGTGAGATGCCAGCTCCTTTCATTCAGTCAGTAGCTTCAAACATTTCTGGTATATGAAAAACATGTTTTTCAATGGCAAAAATCAATGAATATTGTAAATGCACAAACAGTAATATCTCCACATTGCACGGTGCAATTCTGAAATTTTTAGCTTTGTCCTGTTAATCCTAGCATGATAAAGAAGATTCAAAGAGAGTGAGATGCCAGCTCGTTTCATTCAGTCAGTAGCTTCAAACATTTCTGGTATATGAAAAACATGTTTTTCAATGGCAAAAATCAATGAATATTGTAAATGCACAAACAGTAATATCTCCACATTGCACGGTGCAATTCTGAAATTTTTAGCTTTTTCCTGTTAATCCTAGCATGATAAAGAAGATTCAAAGAGAGTGAGATGCCAGCTCCTTTCATTCAGTCAGTAGCTTCAAACATTTCTGGTATATGAAAAACATGTTTTTCAATGGCAAAAATCAATGAATATTGTAAATGCACAAACAGTAATATCTCCACATTGCAAGGTGCAATTCTGAAATTTTTAGCTTTTTCCTGTTAATCCTAGCATGATAAAGAAGATTCAAAGAGAGTGAGATGCCAGCTCCTTTCATTCAGTCAGTAGCTTCAAACATTTCTGGTATATGAAAAACATGTTTTTCAATGGCAAAAATCAATGAATATTGTAAATGCACAAACAGTAATATCTCCACATTGCAAGGTGCAATTCTGAAATTTTTAGCTTTTTCCTGTTAATCCTAGCATGATAAAGAAGATTCAAAGAGAGTGAGATGCCAGCTCCTTTCATTCAGTCAGTAGCTTAAAACATTTCTGGTATATGAAAAACATGTTTTTCAATGGCAAAAATCAATGAATATTGTAAATACACAAACAGTAATATCTCCACATTGCAAGGTGCAATTCTGAAATTTTTTGCTTTTTCCTGTTAATCCTAGCATGATAAAGAAGATTCAAAGAGAGTGAGATGCCAGCTCCTTTCATTCAGTCAGTAGCTTCAAACATTTCTGGACGTTTTTCAATGGCAAAAATCAATGAATATTGTAAATGCACAAACAGTAATATCTCCACATTGCAAGGTGCAATTCTGAAATTTTTTGCTTTTTCCTGCTAATCCTAGCATGATAAAGAAGATTCAAAGAGAGTGAGATGCCAGCTCCTTTCATTCAGTCAGTAGCTTCAAACATTTCTGGTATATGAAAAACATGTTTTTCAATGGCAAAAATCAATGAATATTGTAAATGCACAAACAGTAATATCTCCACATTGCAAGGTGCAATTCTGAAATTTTTTGCTTTTTCCTGCTAATCCTAGCATGATAAAGAAGATTCAAAGAGAGTGAGATGCCAGCTCCTTTCATTCAGTCAGTAGCTTCAAACATTTCTGGACGTTTTTCAATGGCAAAAATCAATGAATATTGTAAATGCACAAACAGTAATATCTCCACATTGCACGGTGCAATTCTGAAATTTTTTGCTTTTTCCTGCTAATCCTAGCATGATAAAGAAGATTCAAAGAGAGTGAGATGCCAGCTCCTTTCATTCAGTCAGTAGCTTCAAACATTTCTGGTATATGAAAAACATGTTTTTCAATGGCAAAAATCAATGAATATTGTAAATGCACAAACAGTAATATCTCCACATTGCAAGGTGCAATTCTGAAATTTTTAGCTTTTTCCTGCTAATCCTAGCATGATAAAGAAGATTCAAAGAGAGTGAGATGCCAGCTCCTTTCATTCAGTCAGTAGCTTCAAACATTTCTGGTATATGAAAAACATGTTTTTCAATGGCAAAAATCAATGAATATTGTAAATGCACAAACAGTAATATCTCCACATTGCAAGGTGCAATTCTGAAATTTTTAGCTTTTTCCTGCTAATCCTAGCATGATAAAGAAGATTCAAAGAGAGTGAGATGCCAGCTCCTTTCATTCAGTCAGTAGCTTCAAACATTTCTGGTATATGAAAAACATGTTTTTCAATGGCAAAAATCAATGAATATTGTAAATGCACAAACAGTAATATCTCCACATTGCAAGGTGCAATTCTGAAATTTTTAGCTTTTTCCTGCTAATCCTAGCATGATAAAGAAGATTCAAAGAGAGTGAGATGCCAGCTCCTTTCATTCAGTCAGTAGCTTCAAACATTTCTGGTATATGAAAAACATGTTTTTCAATGGCAAAAATCAATGAATATTGTAAATGCACAAACAGTAATATCTCCACATTGCACGGTGCAATTCTGAAATTTTTTGCTTTTTCCTGCTAATCCTAGCATGATAAAGAAGATTCAAAGAGAGTGAGATGCCAGCTCCTTTCATTCAGTCAGTAGCTTCAAACATTTCTGGTATATGAAAAACATGTTTTTCAATGGCAAAAATCAATGAATATTGTAAATGCACAAACAGTAATATCTCCACATTGCACGGTGCAATTCTGAAATTTTTTGCTTTTTCCTGTTAATCCTAACATGATAAAGAAGATTCAAAGAGAGTGAGATGCCAGCTCCTTTCATTCAGTCAGTAGCTTCAAACATTTCTGGTATATGAAAAACATGTTTTTCAATGGCAAAAATCAATGAATATTGTAAATGCACAAACAGTAATATCTCCACATTGCACGGTGCAATTCTGAAATTTTTTGCTTTTTCCTGTTAATCCTAGCATGATAAAGAAGATTCAAAGAGAGTGAGATGCCAGCTCCTTTCATTCAGTCAGTAGCTTCAAACATTTCTGGTATATGAAAAACATGTTTTTCAATGGCAAAAATCAATGAATATTGTAAATGCACAAACAGTAATATCTCCACATTGCACGGTGCAATTCTGAAATTTTTTGCTTTTTCCTGCTAATCCTAGCATGATAAAGAAGATTCAAAGAGAGTGAGATGCCAGCTCCTTTCATTCAGTCAGTAGCTTCAAACATTTCTGGTATATGAAAAACATGTTTTTCAATGGCAAAAATCAATGAATATTGTAAATGCACAAACAGTAATATCTCCACATTGCACGGTGCAATTCTGAAATTTTTAGCTTTTTCCTGTTAATCCTAGCATGATAAAGAAGATTCAAAGAGAGTGAGATGCCAGCTCCTTTCATTCAGTCAGTAGCTTCAAACATTTCTGGTATATGAAAAACATGTTTTTCAATGGCAAAAATCAATGAATATTGTAAATGCACAAACAGTAATATCTCCACATTGCACGGTGCAATTCTGAAATTTTTAGCTTTTTCCTGTTAATCCTAGCATGATAAAGAAGATTCAAAGAGAGTGAGATGCCAGCTCCTTTCATTCAGTCAGTAGCTTCAAACATTTCTGGTATATGAAAAACATGTTTTTCAATGGCAAAAATCAATGAATATTGTAAATGCACAAACAGTAATATCTCCACATTGCAAGGTGCAATTCTGAAATTTTTAGCTTTTTCCTGTTAATCCTAGCATGATAAAGAAGATTCAAAGAGAGTGAGATGCCAGCTCCTTTCATTCAGTCAGTAGCTTCAAACATTTCTGGTATATGAAAAACATGTTTTTCAATGGCAAAAATCAATGAATATTGTAAATGCACAAACAGTAATATCTCCACATTGCAAGGTGCAATTCTGAAATTTTTAGCTTTTTCCTGTTAATCCTAGCATGATAAAGAAGATTCAAAGAGAGTGAGATGCCAGCTCCTTTCATTCAGTCAGTAGCTTCAAACATTTCTGGTATATGAAAAACATGTTTTTCAATGGCAAAAATCAATGAATATTGTAAATGCACAAACAGTAATATCTCCACATTGCAAGGTGCAATTCTGAAATTTTTTGCTTTTTCCTGTTAATCCTAGCATGATAAAGAAGATTCAAAGAGAGTGAGATGCCAGCTCCTTTCATTCAGTCAGTAGCTTCAAACATTTCTGGACGTTTTTCAATGGCAAAAATCAATGAATATTGTAAATGCACAAACAGTAATATCTCCACATTGCAAGGTGCAATTCTGAAATTTTTTGCTTTTTCCTGCTAATCCTAGCATGATAAAGAAGATTCAAAGAGAGTGAGATGCCAGCTCCTTTCATTCAGTCAGTAGCTTCAAACATTTCTGGTATATGAAAAACATGTTTTTCAATGGCAAAAATCAATGAATATTGTAAATGCACAAACAGTAATATCTCCACATTGCAAGGTGCAATTCTGAAATTTTTTGCTTTTTCCTGCTAATCCTAGCATGATAAAGAAGATTCAAAGAGAGTGAGATGCCAGCTCCTTTCATTCAGTCAGTAGCTTCAAACATTTCTGGACGTTTTTCAATGGCAAAAATCAATGAATATTGTAAATGCACAAACAGTAATATCTCCACATTGCACGGTGCAATTCTGAAATTTTTTGCTTTTTCCTGCTAATCCTAGCATGATAAAGAAGATTCAAAGAGAGTGAGATGCCAGCTCCTTTCATTCAGTCAGTAGCTTCAAACATTTCTGGTATATGAAAAACATGTTTTTCAATGGCAAAAATCAATGAATATTGTAAATGCACAAACAGTAATATCTCCACATTGCAAGGTGCAATTCTGAAATTTTTTGCTTTTTCCTGCTAATCCTAGCATGATAAAGAAGATTCAAAGAGAGTGAGATGCCAGCTCCTTTCATTCAGTCAGTAGCTTCAAACATTTCTGGTATATGAAAAACATGTTTTTCAATGGCAAAAATCAATGAATATTGTAAATGCACAAACAGTAATATCTCCACATTGCACGGTGCAATTCTGAAATTTTTAGCTTTTTCCTGTTAATCCTAGCATGATAAAGAAGATTCAAAGAGAGTGAGATGCCAGCTCCTTTCATTCAGTCAGTAGCTTCAAACATTTCTGGTATATGAAAAACATGTTTTTCAATGGCAAAAATCAATGAATATTGTAAATGCACAAACAGTAATATCTCCACATTGCAAGGTGCAATTCTGAAATTTTTTGCTTTTTCCTGCTAATCCTAGCATGATAAAGAAGATTCAAAGAGAGTGAGATGCCAGCTCCTTTCATTCAGTCAGTAGCTTCAAACATTTCTGGTATATGAAAAACATGTTTTTCAATGGCAAAAATCAATGAATATTGTAAATGCACAAACAGTAATATCTCCACATTGCAAGGTGCAATTCTGAAATTTTTAGCTTTTTCCTGTTAATCCTAGCATGATAAAGAAGATTCAAAGAGAGTGAGATGCCAGCTCCTTTCATTCAGTCAGTAGCTTCAAACATTTCTGGACGTTTTTCAATGGCAAAAATCAATGAATATTGTAAATGCACAAACAGTAATATCTCCACATTGCAAGGTGCAATTCTGAAATTTTTTGCTTTTTCCTGCTAATCCTAGCATGATAAAGAAGATTCAAAGAGAGTGAGATGCCAGCTCCTTTCATTCAGTCAGTAGCTTCAAACATTTCTGGTATATGAAAAACATGTTTTTCAATGGCAAAAATCAATGAATATTGTAAATGCACAAACAGTAATATCTCCACATTGCACGGTGCAATTCTGAAATTTTTAGCTTTTTCCTGTTAATCCTAGCATGATAAAGAAGATTCAAAGAGTGTGAGATGCCAGCTCCTTTCATTCAGTCAGTAGCTTCAAACATTTCTGGTATATGAAAAACATGTTTTTCAATGGCAAAAATCAATGAATATTGTAAATGCACAAACAGTAATATCTCCACATTGCACGGTGCAATTCTGAAATTTTTAGCTTTTTCCTGTTAATCCTAGCATGATAAAGAAGATTCAAAGAGAGTGAGATGCCAGCTCCTTTTATTCAGTCAGTAGCTTCAAACATTTCTGGTATATGAAAAACATGTTTTTCAATGGCAAAAATCAATGAATATTGTAAATGCACAAACAGTAATATCTCCACATTGCAAGGTGCAATTCTGAAATTTTTTGCTTTTTCCTGTTAATCCTAGCATGATAAAGAAGATTCAAAGAGAGTGAGATGCCAGCTCCTTTCATTCAGTCAGTAGCTTCAAACATTTCTGGTATATGAAAAACATGTTTTTCAATGGCAAAAATCAATGAATATTGTAAATGCACAAACAGTAATATCTCCACATTGCACGGTGCAATTCTGAAATTTTTTGCTTTTTCCTGCTAATCCTAGCATGATAAAGAAGATTCAAAGAGAGTGAGATGCCAGCTCCTTTCATTCAGTCAGTAGCTTCAAACATTTCTGGTATATGAAAAACATGTTTTTCAATTTCAAAAATCAATGAATATTGTAAATGCACAAACAGTAATATCTCCACATTGCACGGTGCAATTCTGAAATTTTTTGCTTTTTCCTGCTAATCCTAGCATGATAAGGAAGATTCAAAGAGAGTGAGATGCCAGCTCCTTTCATTCAGTCAGTAGCTTCAAACATTTCTGGACGTTTTTCAATGGCAAAAATCAATGAATATTGTAAATGCACAAACAGTAATATCTCCACATTGCACGGTGCAATTCTGAAATTTTTAGCTTTTTCCTGCTAATCCTAGCATGATAAAGAAGATTCAAAGAGAGTGAGATGCCAGCTCCTTTCATTCAGTCAGTAGCTTCAAACATTTCTGGACGTTTTTCAATGGCAAAAATCAATGAATATTGTAAATGCACAAACAGTAATATCTCCACATTGCAAGGTGCAATTCTGAAATTTTTAGCTTTTTCCTGCTAATCCTAGCATGATAAAGAAGATTCAAAGAGAGTGAGATGCCAGCTCCTTTCATTCAGTCAGTAGCTTCAAACATTTCTGGTATATGAAAAACATGTTTTTCAATGGCAAAAATCAATGAATATTGTAAATGCACAAACAGTAATATCTCCACATTGCAAGGTGCAATTCTGAAATTTTTAGCTTTTTCCTGCTAATCCTAGCATGATAAAGAAGATTCAAAGAGAGTGAGATGCCAGCTCCTTTCATTCAGTCAGTAGCTTCAAACATTTCTGGTATATGAAAAACATGTTTTTCAATGGCAAAAATCAATGAATATTGTAAATGCACAAACAGTAATATCTCCACATTGCACGGTGCAATTCTGAAATTTTTTGCTTTTTCCTGCTAATCCTAGCATGATAAAGAAGATTCAAAGAGAGTGAGATGCCAGCTCCTTTCATTCAGTCAGTAGCTTCAAACATTTCTGGTATATGAAAAACATGTTTTTCAATGGCAAAAATCAATGAATATTGTAAATGCACAAACAGTAATATCTCCACATTGCAAGGTGCAATTCTGAAATTTTTAGCTTTTTCCTGCTAATCCTAGCATGATAAAGAAGATTCAAAGAGAGTGAGATGCCAGCTCCTTTCATTCAGTCAGTAGCTTCAAACATTTCTGGTATATGAAAAACATGTTTTTCAATGGCAAAAATCAATGAATATTGTAAATGCACAAACAGTAATATCTCCACATTGCAAGGTGCAATTCTGAAATTTTTTGCTTTTTCCTGTTAATCCTAGCATGATAAAGAAGATTCAAAGAGAGTGAGATGCCAGCTCCTTTCATTCAGTCAGTAGCTTCAAACATTTCTGGACGTTTTTCAATGGCAAAAATCAATGAATATTGTAAATGCACAAACAGTAATATCTCCACATTGCAAGGTGCAATTCTGAAATTTTTTGCTTTTTCCTGCTAATCCTAGCATGATAAAGAAGATTCAAAGAGAGTGAGATGCCAGCTCCTTTCATTCAGTCAGTAGCTTCAAACATTTCTGGTATATGAAAAACATGTTTTTCAATGGCAAAAATCAATGAATATTGTAAATGCACAAACAGTAATATCTCCACATTGCAAGGTGCAATTCTGAAATTTTTTGCTTTTTCCTGTTAATCCTAGCATGATAAAGAAGATTCAAAGAGAGTGAGATGCCAGCTCCTTTCATTCAGTCAGTAGCTTCAAACATTTCTGGTATATGAAAAACATGTTTTTCAATGGCAAAAATCAATGAATATTGTAAATGCACAAACAGTAATATCTCCACATTGCAAGGTGCAATTCTGAAATTTTTTGCTTTTTCCTGCTAATCCTAGCATGATAAAGAAGATTCAAAGAGAGTGAGATGCCAGCTCCTTTCATTCAGTCAGTAGCTTCAAACATTTCTGGTATATGAAAAACATGTTTTTCAATGGCAAAAATCAATGAATATTGTAAATGCACAAACAGTAATATCTCCACATTGCACGGTGCAATTCTGAAATTTTTAGCTTTTTCCTGCTAATCCTAGCATGATAAAGAAGATTCAAAGAGAGTGAGATGCCAGCTCCTTTCATTCAGTCAGTAGCTTCAAACATTTCTGGTATATGAAAAACATGTTTTTCAATGGCAAAAATCAATGAATATTGTAAATGCACAAACAGTAATATCTCCACATTGCACGGTGCAATTCTGAAATTTTTAGCTTTTTCCTGTTAATCCTAGCATGATAAAGAAGATTCAAAGAGAGTGAGATGCCAGCTCCTTTCATTCAGTCAGTAGCTTCAAACATTTCTGGACGTTTTTCAATGGCAAAAATCAATGAATATTGTAAATGCACAAACAGTAATATCTCCACATTGCACGGTGCAATTCTGAAATTTTTTGCTTTTTCCTGTTAATCCTAGCATGATAAAGAAGATTCAAAGAGAGTGAGATGCCAGCTCCTTTCATTCAGTCAGTAGCTTCAAACATTTCTGGTATATGAAAAACATGTTTTTCAATGGCAAAAATCAATGAATATTGTAAATGCACAAAGAGTAATATCTCCACATTGCACGGTGCAATTCTGAAATTTTTTGCTTTTTCCTGCTAATCCTAGCATGATAAAGAAGATTCAAAGAGAGTGAGATGCCAGCTCCTTTCATTCAGTCAGTAGCTTCAAACATTTCTGGACGTTTTTCAATGGCAAAAATCAATGAATATTGTAAATGCACAAACAGTAATATCTCCACATTGCAAGGTGCAATTCTGAAATTTTTTGCTTTTTCCTGCTAATCCTAGCATGATAAAGAAGATTCAAAGAGAGTGAGATGCCAGCTCCTTTCATTCAGTCAGTAGCTTCAAACATTTCTGGACGTTTTTCAATGGCAAAAATCAATGAATATTGTAAATGCACAAACAGTAATATCTCCACATTGCACGGTGCAATTCTGAAATTTTTTGCTTTTTCCTGCTAATCCTAGCATGATAAAGAAGATTCAAAGAGAGTGAGATGCCAGCTCCTTTCATTCAGTCAGTAGCTTCAAACATTTCTGGTATATGAAAAACATGTTTTTCAATGGCAAAAATCAATGAATATTGTAAATGCACAAACAGTAATATCTCCACATTGCAAGGTGCAATTCTGAAATTTTTAGCTTTTTCCTGCTAATCCTAGCATGATAAAGAAGATTCAAAGAGAGTGAGATGCCAGCTCCTTTCATTCAGTCAGTAGCTTCAAACATTTCTGGTATATGAAAAACATGTTTTTCAATGGCAAAAATCAATGAATATTGTAAATGCACAAAGAGTAATATCTCCACATTGCACGGTGCAATTCTGAAATTTTTAGCTTTTTCCTGTTAATCCTAGCATGATAAAGAAGATTCAAAGAGAGTGAGATGCCAGCTCCTTTCATTCAGTCAGTAGCTTCAAACATTTCTGGTATATGAAAAACATGTTTTTCAATGGCAAAAATCAATGAATATTGTAAATGCACAAACAGTAATATCTCCACATTGCACGGTGCAATTCTGAAATTTTTAGCTTTTTCCTGCTAATCCTAGCATGATAAAGAAGATTCAAAGAGAGTGAGATGCCAGCTCCTTTCATTCAGTCAGTAGCTTCAAACATTTCTGGTATATGAAAAACATGTTTTTCAATGGCAAAAATCAATGAATATTGTAAATGCACAAACAGTAATATCTCCACATTGCAAGGTGCAATTCTGAAATTTTTTGCTTTTTCCTGCTAATCCTAGCATGATAAAGAAGATTCAAAGAGAGTGAGATGCCAGCTCCTTTCATTCAGTCAGTAGCTTCAAACATTTCTGGACGTTTTTCAATGGCAAAAATCAATGAATATTGTAAATGCACAAACAGTAATATCTCCACATTGCACGGTGCAATTCTGAAATTTTTTGCTTTTTCCTGCTAATCCTAGCATGATAAAGAAGATTCAAAGAGAGTGAGATGCCAGCTCCTTTCATTCAGTCAGTAGCTTCAAACATTTCTGGTATATGAAAAACATGTTTTTCAATGGCAAAAATCAATGAATATTGTAAATGCACAAACAGTAATATCTCCACATTGCAAGGTGCAATTCTGAAATTTTTAGCTTTTTCCTGCTAATCCTAGCATGATAAAGAAGATTCAAAGAGAGTGAGATGCCAGCTCCTTTCATTCAGTCAGTAGCTTCAAACATTTCTGGTATATGAAAAACATGTTTTTCAATGGCAAAAATCAATGAATATTGTAAATGCACAAAGAGTAATATCTCCACATTGCACGGTGCAATTCTGAAATTTTTAGCTTTTTCCTGTTAATCCTAGCATGATAAAGAAGATTCAAAGAGAGTGAGATGCCAGCTCCTTTCATTCAGTCAGTAGCTTCAAACATTTCTGGTATATGAAAAACATGTTTTTCAATGGCAAAAATCAATGAATATTGTAAATGCACAAACAGTAATATCTCCACATTGCACGGTGCAATTCTGAAATTTTTTGCTTTTTCCTGCTAATCCTAGCATGATAAAGAAGATTCAAAGAGAGTGAGATGCCAGCTCCTTTCATTCAGTCAGTAGCTTCAAACATTTCTGGTATATGAAAAACATGTTTTTCAATGGCAAAAATCAATGAATATTGTAAATGCACAAACAGTAATATCTCCACATTGCACGGTGCAATTCTGAAATTTTTTGCTTTTTCCTGCTAATCCTAGCATGATAAAGAAGATTCAAAGAGAGTGAGATGCCAGCTCCTTTCATTCAGTCAGTAGCTTCAAACATTTCTGGACGTTTTTCAATGGCAAAAATCAATGAATATTGTAAATGCACAAACAGTAATATCTCCACATTGCACGGTGCAATTCTGAAATTTTTTGCTTTTTCCTGCTAATCCTAGCATGATAAAGAAGATTCAAAGAGAGTGAGATGCCAGCTCCTTTCATTCAGTCAGTAGCTTCAAACATTTCTGGTATATGAAAAACATGTTTTTCAATGGCAAAAATCAATGAATATTGTAAATGCACAAACAGTAATATCTCCACATTGCAAGGTGCAATTCTGAAATTTTTAGCTTTTTCCTGCTAATCCTAGCATGATAAAGAAGATTCAAAGAGAGTGAGATGCCAGCTCCTTTCATTCAGTCAGTAGCTTCAAACATTTCTGGTATATGAAAAACATGTTTTTCAATGGCAAAAATCAATGAATATTGTAAATGCACAAAGAGTAATATCTCCACATTGCACGGTGCAATTCTGAAATTTTTAGCTTTTTCCTGTTAATCCTAGCATGATAAAGAAGATTCAAAGAGTGTGAGATGCCAGCTCCTTTCATTCAGTCAGTAGCTTCAAACATTTCTGGTATATGAAAAACATGTTTTTCAATGGCAAAAATCAATGAATATTGTAAATGCACAAACAGTAATATCTCCACATTGCACGGTGCAATTCTGAAATTTTTAGCTTTTTCCTGCTAATCCTAGCATGATAAAGAAGATTCAAAGAGAGTGAGATGCCAGCTCCTTTCATTCAGTCAGTAGCTTCAAACATTTCTGGTATATGAAAAACATGTTTTTCAATGGCAAAAATCAATGAATATTGTAAATGCACAAACAGTAATATCTCCACATTGCAAGGTGCAATTCTGAAATTTTTTGCTTTTTCCTGCTAATCCTAGCATGATAAAGAAGATTCAAAGAGAGTGAGATGCCAGCTCCTTTCATTCAGTCAGTAGCTTCAAACATTTCTGGACGTTTTTCAATGGCAAAAATCAATGAATATTGTAAATGCACAAACAGTAATATCTCCACATTGCACGGTGCAATTCTGAAATTTTTTGCTTTTTCCTGCTAATCCTAGCATGATAAAGAAGATTCAAAGAGAGTGAGATGCCAGCTCCTTTCATTCAGTCAGTAGCTTCAAACATTTCTGGTATATGAAAAACATGTTTTTCAATGGCAAAAATCAATGAATATTGTAAATGCACAAACAGTAATATCTCCACATTGCAAGGTGCAATTCTGAAATTTTTAGCTTTTTCCTGCTAATCCTAGCATGATAAAGAAGATTCAAAGAGAGTGAGATGCCAGCTCCTTTCATTCAGTCAGTAGCTTCAAACATTTCTGGTATATGAAAAACATGTTTTTCAATGGCAAAAATCAATGAATATTGTAAATGCACAAAGAGTAATATCTCCACATTGCACGGTGCAATTCTGAAATTTTTAGCTTTTTCCTGTTAATCCTAGCATGATAAAGAAGATTCAAAGAGAGTGAGATGCCAGCTCCTTTCATTCAGTCAGTAGCTTCAAACATTTCTGGTATATGAAAAACATGTTTTTCAATGGCAAAAATCAATGAATATTGTAAATGCACAAACAGTAATATCTCCACATTGCACGGTGCAATTCTGAAATTTTTTGCTTTTTCCTGCTAATCCTAGCATGATAAAGAAGATTCAAAGAGAGTGAGATGCCAGCTCCTTTCATTCAGTCAGTAGCTTCAAACATTTCTGGTATATGAAAAACATGTTTTTCAATGGCAAAAATCAATGAATATTGTAAATGCACAAACAGTAATATCTCCACATTGCACGGTGCAATTCTGAAATTTTTTGCTTTTTCCTGCTAATCCTAGCATGATAAAGAAGATTCAAAGAGAGTGAGATGCCAGCTCCTTTCATTCAGTCAGTAGCTTCAAACATTTCTGGACGTTTTTCAATGGCAAAAATCAATGAATATTGTAAATGCACAAACAGTAATATCTCCACATTGCACGGTGCAATTCTGAAATTTTTTGCTTTTTCCTGCTAATCCTAGCATGATAAAGAAGATTCAAAGAGAGTGAGATGCCAGCTCCTTTCATTCAGTCAGTAGCTTCAAACATTTCTGGTATATGAAAAACATGTTTTTCAATGGCAAAAATCAATGAATATTGTAAATGCACAAACAGTAATATCTCCACATTGCAAGGTGCAATTCTGAAATTTTTTGCTTTTTCCTGCTAATCCTAGCATGATAAAGAAGATTCAAAGAGAGTGAGATGCCAGCTCCTTTCATTCAGTCAGTAGCTTCAAACATTTCTGGTATATGAAAAACATGTTTTTCAATGGCAAAAATCAATGAATATTGTAAATGCACAAACAGTAATATCTCCACATTGCACGGTGCAATTCTGAAATTTTTTGCTTTTTCCTGTTAATCCTAGCATGATAAAGAAGATTCAAAGAGAGTGAGATGCCAGCTCCTTTCATTCAGTCAGTAGCTTCAAACATTTTTGGTATATGAAAAACATGTTTTTCAATGGCAAAAATCAATGAATATTGTAAATGCACAAACAGTAATATCTCCACATTGCAAGGTGCAATTCTGAAATTTTTAGCTTTTTCCTGTTAATCCTAGCATGATAAAGAAGATTCAAAGAGAGTGAGATGCCAGCTCCTTTCATTCAGTCAGTAGCTTCAAACATTTCTGGTATATGAAAAACATGTTTTTCAATGGCAAAAATCAATGAATATTGTAAATGCACAAACAGTAATATCTCCACATTGCACGGTGCAATTCTGAAATTGTTTGCTTTTTCCTGCTAATCCTAGCATGATAAAGAAGATTCAAAGAGAGTGAGATGCCAGCTCCTTTCATTCAGTCAGTAGCTTCAAACATTTCTGGACGTTTTTCAATGGCAAAAATCAATGAATATTGTAAATGCACAAACAGTAATATCTCCACATTGCAAGGTGCAATTCTGAAATTTTTAGCTTTTTCCTGCTAATCCTAGCATGATAAAGAAGATTCAAAGAGAGTGAGATGCCAGCTCCTTTCATTCAGTCAGTAGCTTCAAACATTTCTGGTATATGAAAAACATGTTTTTCAATGGCAAAAATCAATGAATATTGTAAATGCACAAACAGTAATATCTCCACATTGCAAGGTGCAATTCTGAAATTTTTAGCTTTTTCCTGCTAATCCTAGCATGATAAAGAAGATTCAAAGAGAGTGAGATGCCAGCTCCTTTCATTCAGTCAGTAGCTTCAAACATTTCTGGTATATGAAAAACATGTTTTTCAATGGCAAAAATCAATGAATATTGTAAATGCACAAACAGTAATATCTCCACATTGCAAGGTGCAATTCTGAAATTTTTAGCTTTTTCCTGTTAATCCTAGCATGATAAAGAAGATTCAAAGAGAGTGAGATGCCAGCTCCTTTCATTCAGTCAGTAGCTTCAAACATTTCTGGTATATGAAAAACATGTTTTTCAATGGCAAAAATCAATGAATATTGTAAATGCACAAACAGTAATATCTCCACATTGCACGGTGCAATTCTGAAATTTTTTGCTTTTTCCTGTTAATCCTAGCATGATAAAGAAGATTCAAAGAGAGTGAGATGCCAGCTCCTTTCATTCAGTCAGTAGCTTCAAACATTTCTGGTATATGAAAAACATGTTTTTCAATGGCAAAAATCAATGAATATTGTAAATGCACAAACAGTAATATCTCCACATT